>NW_015552553.1:45839-116885 GCF_001515605.1 Sinocyclocheilus anshuiensis
GTGTATGCTTGCCTTATTACAGACATGGAAAATATATCTATAGAGAGTGAAACTTTTAAATGAAGCAATTCAAATAGAAAAAAAATATTCTCCGATTATGTAATCCGTATGAAATATGCATACAGGCGCATTCTGCGTAGATGACGAGTCAGTCGCCGACTTCATCTCTTAAACCGAAAACAGAAAGCAGTAGTGTAACAATGAATTATTAAAACGTTAATGCAGTGTACTTGCTGTTTTTCCCTAACACATTCATAATTATTATATATGCCGGTGCGCTGTGGCAAGCCTTTTTTTGCGTGCGCTTGAGTGCTTATTAGGCTATGTAGGCAATTAAAGGCTCATTATTATGATTTATATGGTTTATTAATAAAAGTGCAACTAATAGTCGACTAATGCTTAAAATGAACGACTACTAGTCGACCAGAAAAATACTTAGTCGAGGGCAGCCCTAATGCATATTGACTAATTGGTTACAAGAAGCATAAGAGGCTGACAATTAGCATAATATATAGCCTACTTGTTTAATTAGTGACACTTAGCCTGCATTTTAAAATCTTTATTTGAATGTGGCAATTAACATTTTTATTTTAAAACTTTTATTTGAATATGGCAACATAATATTGTGCTCTACAATATTTCTTTGAATAACTCTCTGACAGAGACTATCAGCCAATCACTGTGTGCATAGTCAGTAAGCATGCTGACATCATCCAAGACTTCTGTCTATTCCTTAGTAAAAGTTTGTCTCAGCAGCTTTGTGAATAGGTTTTAAGAGAAAACTCTTAGCTAAAAACTTTTACTGCTATTTAGGAGAACTCTTAGTGGTAAGATAAAATGTTTTGTGAATACGAGCCCTGATTTATAGTGAAAAACTCAAGTGTGTATATTACATATAATTTACCACAGTTTAAAGTGCTGGAAAAGCTTGAAAATGCACCTTGAAAGTGCTTAAAAAGTGCTTGAATTTGGAAAAGGTGTAAGAAGCTTGTATGACATATTAAAGAAGGGAGATAGTAGGCTGTAATCAAATGGATATTAAATGATTTACTGATTATGGATTTTAAAGAATAGTTTACTCATTTACTTTGTTTTATTTTTTAAGAGTTCTAGGATGTAGTTTATTTCATATTTCAGAAATTATAGCATGACTGCTCATGTTCTGTGTTTGTTGTTTGGCAGAGAGGAGACTGAGATCATTGAAGGAGAGGTGGTAGAGATTCAGATCGACAGACCTGCTACAGGAACTGTAAGTCTCTGCTCTTCATAGGCCAGATTTACTGAATTAATTTCTCTGTTTTGTTACCATTGTTCTTACTGCACCAGACTCATCATCTGTTTAAAATAATTTTAATTAATATAAGTTTACACTTTTTTTTTAAACTCAGTGGCAGCTGTAGTTTACAGGTTGACCGAGTGAAACTTTTTTTTAAACAATAAAAATGTATGTCGTGGATACATAATTAATATTTTTATTCCATTAAGAATAAGAATTGCCTGTTTTTATTTCATGGTTATTTTAACATTTGGCGTACGTTGAGAAGCTGAAGTAAATGAGAATTTCATCACACAGCATACTTTCCTGAACGCGCTCTAATTCAATACATTTATTTGGCTGGAAGGTGTTATTAAAGATATTTATCATTCTTTAGTGGGAAATTAACTTTTTGTTATTATGAAAGTGAGAAATAAATTTTCAGCTACGTTGATAAGTTGAACGTAGGACTCAGGTCCCAAAATAGTGCTCAGTGTGAAGCTAGGAGATGTCCCTAAGTGAACTCCGTTAGACATTAATCATTTTTTCTCCTTTCTGTATTTGTATTAAGGGTGCAAAAGTGGGGAAGCTCACGCTGAAGACGACAGAGATGGAAACCATCTATGATCTGGGGACCAAGATGATTGAGAGCCTCAGTAAAGAGAGAGTACAAGCTGGGTGGGTAGATAATAAAGCTGAAATTTGTGATACCCTTTTCTGTATAAAATAAATTGATCAGACTGGACTGCCACCCAGCTTCTCCCACTAATTGTGTTAATCGTAACAACTGAACTGAATTACTGAAACATTTGATGAGCTTAGATGAGATATGAACTCTAGTAATAAGCCCTTGAGTTGTATTATTATTATTATTATTATTAATTTTAAACATATAATGTTGATAAAAGATTATTCATTAAGGATCCTTAAGGATGATGTATTTGCTTTATGGTAAGTTTGTAGTGTGTGTATATAATGCATATACACGTACATATAGTGAGATGAGTGCATATAAGTCATAAAAAGACTTAAGCCAAACCACATTGTTTTAGGTTTTCCACTGCTTATATCCTTAAAGGATGACACATTTTTCATATTCTGCAGAGATGTGATCACAATTGATAAAGCCACAGGAAAGATTAGCAAACTGGGACGGTCATTTACTCGAGCAAGAGATTACGATGCCATGGGTGCACAGGTACACATTCTCACTTCCTCTGTGAAATGAATCCATCAATCAATGACAACTTTTCCCTGAGATTATTGTTTTAATTTACACTGTTTTTTTTGTTTATTTCAGACACAGTTTGTGCAATGTCCAGAGGGAGAACTACAGAAACGGAAGGAGGTTGTTCACACTGTCTCTCTTCACGAAATTGACGTCATTAACAGCCGCACTCAGGGATTCCTGGCCTTATTTTCAGGTTTGTCATGCTTTTTAAAACTGACAGACTAGATAATGACATGCTCGGTGAAACTAGTCCTTGATTAGTCTTTCAGAATGAAAAGAAATATCTGTAGATGTTTGTGTGTTTGCTGATGTTGATGTTTGATTGTCTGTGCTGCAGGTGACACAGGAGAGATTAAGTCAGAGGTTCGAGAGCAGATCAATGCTAAGGTGTCTGAATGGAGAGAGGAAGGCAAAGCTGAGATCATTCCTGGGGTAAGCAGGCTAGTCAAATAAGACCTTTGAATTGTTCAATGGAGAGGAACCAGCCTTTTACTTCAATTCCTTTTTTTTTTTCTATTGAAAACCTTCCAGCTATTGACTATTGACTCTTTCAGAAAAAGTAAGAGTGCATTGACTTTCATTTAATTCTCTACTGCATGTTTTTAAAAGTAGTGTTAAAGGGTTAGTTCACCCAAAAATGAAAATTAGCCCATAAATTACTCACCCTCAAGTCATCCAAGGTGTATATGACTTTCTTCTTTCAGACGAATCAGTCAGAGTTATATTAAAAATGGTCTTTGATCTTTCAAGCTGTTTCATAGCACTCAGCGGGTGTTGCATGCATCAGTCCAAAATAAGTTAAATAAAAAGTGCCCATCCATTAAAAAAAATGTCTCACACGGCTTTATGTCATCACTTTAATGTAGCTTGCGGTCACTGTTATACACTGGAAGCAGTTCTGGGTGGATGACGTATGGAGGTCGGCTTTGCGCATGCGCCGCTCAGAAGTGACGCACGCGGAAGCACGGGAGAGATCACTTTAAGAGAAAGTTTAATTCGGTTTTATTCAATTAAAACAACAACAACCTAATACATAAATCAAGAAAATAATGCTGTAGAATTGCCTCCAAGTTTTTATGCCTTAAGTGCATAAAATATATCTTGGCTGCAATTATTACATCCACATCTACTACTTTATCTGTAAACACATTAAAGCAATTCTTCATAACATACAAATAATAATTTGCATGATTATAATTATTTTAAAATTGTTTACTCACTAAATGGGAATCATATATTTGATTAAAAAAAAAAAGATTTTAAACTGACAAACAGGATGTTGTAATCAAGAAAAAAAACTTCTTATTTGTGTATTCCACCAAGTATACCCTGCATTATTTACTATTATTGCCATCTTATATGCCTCATGTTTTTTCAGATAGGTTTGTTAGCCTGTGGCATCATACAATATAGATCATTTATGTCTGCAATGGAAATGTTAAGCTTTTTTGTGCTTGCAGGTTCTCTTCATAGATGAGGTCCACATGTTGGACATAGAATGCTTTTCATTCCTGAATCGAGCTCTCGAGAGTGATCTATCACCTGTACTCATCATGGCCACTAACCGAGGCATCACCCGGTATACACAAACACAACATCAACAACTACCATTAAAGTGCCTCTATTATGAGTTATAAAAGGTTCATATTTTGGTTTTGAGACTCCCCAACAACAGGTTGACATACATGCAAGGTCAAAAAACACTTTCATTGTCTTATTATATGCATTTATTTTTACCATATTTGCTCAACGATTCGCTCAACAATTTATTTTTCCAAACCCCTCCTTTGCGTGACGCTAATGATTGGTCCGATTGGTCGATTTCATTTTCATTTCATCATGCTTGTAATGCCTGATAAAGCAGCATTTGTGAGCGCAATGCTGCTTTGTGAACAGCCGTTGCCGGGGAGACAGCTATTTTACCGCTCCAAAAGCGGCACCTAGTGGCAAAGAATGAATTTGCATTTTCATTCAGACCAACGCAAAAATCGGCTGATGGTTTTATGCAGCAAACACGCAGAGCCGCAAATGTGAACCGGTATATATATCTTACAGGGGAAGCCCCCCCACACATATAGTGTAAGTCTGTGGGAAACACTGTTGCTGTAGCAGTCTTCAGTAAAATGACGGGGACACAACACAAGGTTGGGGCTATACTGCTGTGGTATTGCTGTAAAAATGAATTTTAACCATTGATTCTTCATAGCCTCATCCTTTGGCAGTAAAAAAAAACACGGATTTACCCACAGTGCAGAGCACAGCGTCTTCTCGACATGATGCTATCCACAGGAATCCGCTACAGTGTTTGAGGGAGGGGGGTTCAGGTTTTCCCAGGTCTGCGCGCGCAACAAGTGGGCAGGCAATATGCTAATGTGCCATGTTGACGTCAACACAAAACGACTTGGGATTCATTTTAAAAACGACTCGTTTAAATTATTCAGTCGACTCTTTCTTTTGAGAGACATTAACTTTATACATGGTGCACTTTCAGATTTAAAACTTTGCAGGATGTTTTCATTCACTTAGAGCTGTGTTACACACTGCATGAAAGGTCATTTTCAAAAATTCATAATAGGGGCACTTTAATGCATCAACTACCATTAATTGTGGATAATTTCTGCTCATCCACTGTTGTTTCATTTTTACAGTATTAGAGGCACCAATTACCAGAGTCCTCATGGTATTCCCATAGACATGCTTGACCGTCTGCTGATCATTGCAACCTCTCCCTACACTGAGAAAGAGACCAGACAGATCCTGAAGATTCGGTGAGAGCATTTTTGACGTTAAATAATATGCAGCATTGTAAGGGTTTTTTGTCACTTCTCACCATACATTCATATGTGTTTGTGTTCCAGCTGTGAGGAGGAAGATGTCGAGCTGAGTGAGGAGGCACACACAGTTTTAACACGTATCGGACAGGAGACTTCACTCCGTTATGCCATCCAGCTCATCAGTACTGCAGGCCTGGTGTGCCGCAAACGCCGGGTAATGCCAACACACATGTATCGTGACCAGTGCTGTAAGAAATTACAATAAGAAGCATTTTTGGTCTGACTGTGGTTGTACATTTCTCACAGGGCACTGAAGTCCAAGTGGAGGACATTAAGAGGGTCTACTCTCTCTTCCTGGATGAGTCCAGATCCTCACAGTACATGAAAGAGTACCAGGACTCCTTCCTCTTCAATGAAACACGTGAGATTCATCTTTGCTTTTCATGCCCCTGATTCCTGGGGGTCTTACAGCAAGGGCCCATATGTCATGCTCATATGTCATATCTTTACAATGCCTTTATTTTTCCAGCAAGCACATGCTTTAATGGTATTTTTAGAGTTGTACATTATACAAAAAGTACATTACATGACTTTTAGTTTTAGTCTTATTTGATTAGACAAGCAGTGTTCAGATTGCTGATATATAGTCCAACATCACGGGCTTTTCATGGCACTTGTCTATGTTTGTGGCAGTCGTGACATACTGTCTGTCTCCATGTTGCATTCCACAATTTATCCTGCTTTGCCTTTTTGGAACTATTTTTATTTGCGGAGCCACAAACAGCCATTTTATCTCTGAAATTTGCATTTTATATCTAAAATGTAAGTTACTTTATATCCTATATCTAACTTTTTATACAATTTTTTATGTTGTTTTTTTTTTTTATACATATGTAGAGCTGTTGTATAAAAGCATTATAACACTTGCAGTCTTGCTGTTGTGCTGAATTTCAGCTTTGTTGCTTCAGCCAAATTACTGCTCAGTACAAAAGCACGAGTGTGAGTGTGATATTGCTTAAAACTATTAGGGTTTAAAAATGATGTACAACATCTTCCTCTCTCTGTTTCTTCCTTCAGAATCCTCTCAGATGGACACCTCATAATAAAAGCTGTGAAGAGGTGTCTCCATTCATTGCTCCTGTGAAGTCCATTTACTCTTATGACCTCGTCCCTTAGAAGTGTTTAGGCAATTGAGTGTGTTCATGCACTCAAGCCTTTTCTTTGTCATCTTTTTCTTTATTTGCTACTTGGTATTGCTAGATTTTATGTTTTGCATTGAATAAAAAAAGAATTTCTTCTTGTTTGGCTGTATAACATGGCAACCAAAAGATGAAATAAAACTATTTGACCATAAATTCTGGCATAATGATACTGATTTTAAAGTCGTCATCATGACCCACAAAACACTGATCTTGATGATGACTACAACACAGATTCTACAATCGGTATATAAAATCCACTTCCTTATGATATTACTTTAATTGAGTGATTCATCTACAGTACTGATGTTCTTTGTCAGTATTCATGAATCAAGCCTAATTAATGTTCGTGTAAGAAGCAGTGCGATTTTTTTAATTTTTTTTTTATTATTATATACTATTATAGTATTTATATAATAGCAAAGCAACATTTATAATTTACGTTTTTGTTTGTTTTTCATCAAATATTTATATTTGATCTTGTTTCTGCTTGATTTCAATTACTGAAAACATTTTTAAATAGTTTTAGCTAATTTATGTTCTGGTATGTCTGTTCTCAGGCTGCTGATCAGTTGTAGTACAACATTACTCGCCTAGGTGGCAGTATTTAATCAACATTAAGCAGTTCTTTATTCTGTAACTTGACAGTGATCATGTATATCTATTTTTCCACCTTAACCAGTGTACCAGAAAGTTTCCTTTTTAATTTGAAAGGTTTTAATCTCCTTTTGAAACTTTAAGATGATGTTTGTCAACATTTTGGCAGTGTGCACGTTTATATGGATTGAGGATTGTATGTACTTGACAAAACCAGAGCGAGATTTAGAAACCTAGAGGTTTTGATGTTTGGTCTTTGCTAACCAAGCAGAAGACAAGCCAACTCATTCACAGTGTGATGAATATAGGGATAGATGGACAGTGGACCTTTTCTTTGGGGTAATCTTAGCAGAAGGGCCACACACAGTCGTCATCATGTCTGAGGTTAAAAAGCAACATTTCCATATGCCGCATGAGTGAACATAGCCTTCCATTTACAGGATGTCTGTCTGTTAAAAAAGAACCATGACAAAACAGCAGACTACTTTAAAATGGAGAAGAAAACATAAGAGATAATCCTTGGAGACACATTGAGTAGACGCCGCTGGCTGTCTCAAAAGAGTTTTGGATGAATCTGGGCAGTTAGATTAAATCAAAGGTATATAAATTGGAAAGGTCTGAGAGGGTTGTGTGTACGCTCTCCGTTCCTCTCTAATGTCCCAGAGATAAGGTCGTAATTCAAAACCGCCTATTAACATGTCAGGATAAATGGCAGTGAGAAGGGGAAGCATTGGAAAGCTATACTGAATCCAGGCCCAGTTACTTCAGTGCGATCTCTGAAAGTTATTACAGCCGCTACCATTAAGGGGACACTTGACTGTTTCTTAAGACTAATGGACTGGAGGAATTTGTCTTGCGTGATTATTTTAGGTCGTAGACTGGCCAGGGGAAAAAAAAACTATTTTTTGCTTTCTTAGGTTGACTAATCATGACCCACTTTTTCTTCCTCTTCTTTGTAGACTTTGTACCTAGTGCGCTGAAAAATCTCTTTAAGGGAGCATTATTGGAATACAAATCACTTTCATGAGAGATTAATGGAAAAAGGAGCCTCGCTGCTCCCTCTTAGCTGCCTTACCTGAGATATTTGTGATGTTTCATAACTCTCCCTTTTACTCCAGAGGATTAATCTGTCATCTGTATCCCACAAATCCCTCTCAGTCTCCTGCTGCATATATCTGGGCAGCTCTCCCAACATCCCCTTCTTTGGCATCACAAAAGTTTCTGCTGGAATCATAATGCAAAAGCAGAGATGATGGGATATTGAAAAAGACTTGAGTTTATCAAATAAAATGATAAAATAAAAACTGGAGGTCTAAATCTGAAGAGAACCCTGTGGAGAAATGGAGTTTTGTGGCTGAATGACAGCTGCTGACTGTGTCATGAGCGTATTAAAGCTGAGCTGACTTTATGAGCCTATTTCTGATATGTATAATAAATGTCGGTGCTATATTAGTTATTTGGTATTATACTATGGGTCTGTTAAATGATTGAATCTGATTGGCTGACTAGCGTTCTAAGGTAAAGGCATGGTTAAAGTAGTTCCAGGCAGGTCTTGACCGCATTACATGTCCATATCACTTCGTCAAACAATTTCAGTTACTTCAAAGCCAAAGGTCCTTAGCAACAGCAAAAGAACCAAAAGCCACAAGGACACTGACCAAAGGCAAATAAATACAGTAAGCAACAAGATAAAATGACAAATTATTTCCATGCTTTTGCCACAAAATTACATTTTATTATTTACGGAAAGCACATATAGCACATACTCTATATCGGCACTGTTCTTGAAGAAGATGAACTTACAGTTTCGCTAGACCCTTCTGCTGAACATCGTTGAGAGATGCACAGACGCAGGTAAATTAATTCACATATAATAACTTTACGCTCTCTCTCTAATAACTTTATTAATAACTGCATTAGTCTGCTATCAACGGCTCAAGCCTTCTTTACTAGGTCTAAGATTACGTTTTGGAATTAGCAACGCATGGTAAGAAATTTCTACTTAAAAGATCGTTTTCAGGACAAAAAAAAAAAAAACTGACGAAAGTCTTGAAATACAACATCTGAACAATATTTGAGATGTGGCAACCATAGCTAATATAAGCGGAATAATTGTCTCCGTTGAATTATGCTGCTCAAGAAATTTTTCTTATTCGCAATGTTGAAAACAATTGTTCTCCTTTAAAATATATAGCTACTTTTTTCAGGATTCGTTGATTAATAGAAAGTTCAAAAGAACAGCATTTTGAAGTAGCAATCGTTTATAACATTGTAAATGTCAGTTTAATACATTTTTGCTTTGTATTTGTTTTTAATCTTGCCCAAGACTTTTGAGTGGCAGTTGTAATTCTGTCAAGTGATTGGTTATCACCATATTGCATCATCCAGAATTTTAATACCAAGGCATGCCTGCTAATAGTATTTACACTTATTTGCATATTTACTTGATTGAACAGATTGCTGTCTGATTGGTGACATTCCATTTAGATTTTCAATAAAAATGTCTCTGCGTAATGAATATAAATCCAGTCACATTCTCTGCAAATATAAGTGTTCCCTACATAATAGACTTGTTCGGCATTGCTGGGAACGCCCACAAAAACGTCATAACCGTTAACAGACGGACTACCGGAGGTGAGCGAGTAGCACAGATAGGCTAGTTTACACTACTTACCCTGCAATGATCTGTCATTCGTCCCGTCCCCCTGCACCGCAACCCATTTCTGATGGGACTTTCAGTAACCCTCCTTCGCATCACAATCAAATAAATCTCACTCCCTGATATTTTGTGATGTCATAATCTATTAAAACATTTATTTCATATTATTATACACAATCCCTTACGAAAATTAACAATGGTATTAGGCCTACTATAGTAAAAGTATAGTAGGCTAACCATGTTTTTTTGGGCGTTTTTATTACCAATTGTAGCCTATAACCACAGTTTTACTACAAATACCATGGTTAGTGTAGCAAAACCATGGTTAATTTGTGGTTACCATGGTTTAACTATAGTAAACATGTTTTTTATTTCACCTTAAGAGGACACATATAGGATGAATATAGAGATGCAGTTTTGTCTGCTTTAGAACAGTTTCCATCATGTACTTGTCTAGATCAACTATGAATAAAGAGAAGAAAGGTTTAGAGACAGATTTTTGTTTATGTATGTGAACATCTAGTCAATATTTACGTTCACCGTATGGAAAGAGCAGCGTGAAGTAACAACCGGCTATGATTAAATTTAATGTGCCTTGTGGTCAACACAGAACTGCAGTGAGAAATAACACCTTGAAATGACTGAAGGACAAGGAGCCAGCAAAACACAGACTGAAGATTAGACCATATGTAGGCCCAGCCATGCAGGAACAGCCCTCGGGTGTCTTACCGACGGCACAGAAGCTGAACTAGCTGAATCTTGATATCACCCTGCGGGCAAGCAGCTTGCAAGCAGCAGCATAAAAAATGAAAAGTTTATCTGAGGTGCCAAACACAGCTGCAGTGTTAAAAACAGCCCTGAGATGAACGGCAGCCATCGTATGCTCACCTGCTCCTGACTTCAACACTGTCAAAGCAATTTACAGACAACCAGATGGAGAAAGACTGAGACGGCAGAAGCACAGAAGAGACTAAACCAACAGACAGAGAATAGCATGTATGAAATCAGAGACATTCGGCTTTCGAGAGCCATAATATGAAATACCAAAAGGGTCGGTTTATATTTGGTCAAATAATGTCCCTGCCACTGTTTTACTTTAATCTAATGATACTTTTAATCAGTCTAAATTCTGTTAATGTAATTTGTATAAGAAATATACCATTTGTATAAGATCTTAATAACCACAGTTTTACTACAAATACCATGGTTAAACTATATGGTTAGTGTAGCAAAACATGTTGTTTTTACCATGGGTTAACTAACCAATAACCATGTTTTTTTGGTATTTTATATACATATTTTCATGTTATCTTTTTATTTTACGGCATGTATTTGTGAAAATGATGGTTACACTTTACTTGAAAGGGTGTGCATAAGACTGACATGAGCACACACCACATAGAATAACGCTGCGTATTTCAAGGCACTTCAGTGGACCTTATGTTACCTGTTTTGTCAATGTTAAAAATCTTTTTAATACAGGTGCATCTCAATAAATTAGAATGTCGTGGAAAAGTTCATTTATTTCAGTAATTCAACTCAAATTGTGAACTAATTTATTGAGATGCACCTGTATATCAATAAGAAAGTACGACAGGGTTTTACTCGAGTCTTTGTTAAAGACAAAGTTCACTTTATTAAAATTAAGCAAAACAAAACAACAAATGTTTACTTTCACGAGCCGTCTCGTATAGGCTTGTAGTAAGCTGTCTCTTGCTCAATCAGGTAACAAAAATGTCGGGAAACGACACCTCTGGCCATTCCGTTGGGTCGTTTGTCCAGTCACAGATACTGTACAGACAGTCCAACCCAATACGGCTTAGTTTTTCTACGTATGTTGCTCTGTCGAGCGGAAGAAATTATTTTATGTAGGCCATTCTGAGTCAACACCATGCTTTTCCAATGAGGGGGAAAGGACTGTTTCCTCCCACGCCGACTCCGCCCACACAGCTATGATGCGACACCGATCAAGTCTATATGAACTCAAATACGAAAAGTGATCAGTCACATGGCATCTGTGGCTCAGTTGATTGGTTCAAATAAATGAGAGCCTGTAAAGGAAAGATGGCGTTTTTATACGTATGTTGATCTGTCGAGCGGCAGAAATGATTTTATGTTGGCCATTCTGAGTCAACACCATGCTTTTCCAGTGAGGGGGAAAGGACTGTTTTCCCCCACGCCGACTCCGCCCACACAGCTATAACGCGACAATGATCAAGTCTATGCTGCCAGTACTGAGCAACAAAACCTCTTGTGGAATTAATAGCTTTGTCTCCTTCCATGCGTCTTCCATTCAAACTTCAGTCAGTGTCTGATCAGTGAAAATGCATGAAATGACCAAGTGTAAATACCCAGGCCTCTGTGCTGGGATGTGTGTTATGCAATGCTGTGTGTTGCTGGATTTGAGGACAGTGAGGTATGAAGCAATCTGTTCTTCACCATGGTCCATCTGTGTGTTATGTGGGGTACCAGTGAGTGCTCTCGCTCAGGGATTGAACATTCAGACTCCGGCAGATTGCATCAGTCTGTGCGGGTCATCCTGACATAATCGCTAATAAACCACCACATGCACTCTTCATTGACAACATGACCCTATATTTTGTTTAAGGGTCTTTAATGCAGGTATTTCGCTGTATTTCAGATGAGTATAAGAGGGAGGAACTCCCTGAGGAGGGTGTGCTGCGGATTCTGTCATGTGTTAAGCGGCTGTCATCATCTACTCTCCCTAGAAATAAGCATCTTCATAAAGCTCTGAGAACTGCAGCATCCGTCTTCACTGAGGACACCCTGTTCTATCTCCGTTTGCTGTTCTTTACCTTCTCTTTCTCATTAGTGGTGCTTGCGAGAGAGCACCGACTGGGTTAGGGGTGTGAATGAACCTCTGTCTCCAAATTTTATACTTCAACATGCGATTCATACTTAATAGTTTGTGCTACAGACATGAATATTGCCTCAAATTATGTGGCTTAATAGGCAGAGCTGTTCAAAGAGATCTGACTCATTAGGTGCTCAGAAATAAAACCTGCATTAAAACCCAAAGATTTACACTGATGAAGGGATCCAAGCCTTATCTAGAGACTTGACTTGAGCCAGTGAGAAACCACACCCTAGCAACAGCATAGCAATATGCTAAAAATGCTCTGAATGCTGTAGAAACTGGATATGTCCTGGCAACCTCCCAGATGGACAAGCAAAGCAAAAAATGTCAATATCTGTTCTTTTTTTTATTCTTAAAGTTGTATTATTTTGTATACTTGATATTATTTGTGGCAAGTATTCCAAGATCATTTTCCTTCTTATTGCATCTGTCATGATCTCTTTATCTCCTCCCTTCTTTCTAATAATTGCAGTCTTTTGGAAAGTACCTGCCTCCTTCAATTTGTGCTGTTTTCTCCATCTGGCTCCACAGTCTCGCTCTACTCTCTCCTTATGCTGGCTATGTTTGGATGCTGTCATCTCCAAAAGGTACTTTTACACATGTGCTGTTCAAACAAATACACACTCTCCTGTGTAGCCAAACATTCACACACATGTACACCAAGCACTGGCAGATACACAAACATCCAGGTGTGTGCCTGTGATCATCCCCTCAGGAGTTAGTTGCAATGTTTGAGCTTCATTCATGCTCGCACACAGCTTGGTGTGTTATATTTAGCAGGGAGAAGTAAACAGAGTGTTTCTGCTCTGGTTCAGATAAAAAGTGTGATTTAGCCACTTGGTGTTGGAATCTATTTGTAGCAGATTATAGGACTGTGCAGCTCTTTTGTAGATAATACATTTACCAAATGCAGTGAAAAAGACACCGTGTGTAAATAATGTGCAAGCTAAATGCGTATAAAAACAAAACTGTAATGCACTCTAAAACCACCGGTATTGACATTTCCATTTTTATTCTTGGCTATTTTTCCTCTCATATTTACAAAGAGAGGTCTCATATAATGTACAGTAGAAGACCATTTCTGCCACACAAGAAAAAAAACCCCATAATTATAGAAAAAAACATTTGAAATGACGACATACTTGTTTATAATTATTAGATAAAAAGATGAAATTATGAGAAAAAAGTCATATTTATAACATGAAGATGTTATCATTATGGCATTTTATGTCATAAGTTAATTCAGTGCTGGTCTTTTAATTTTTTACTTTTTTCTATTTTCCTTTATTTTTGTTCCCCCAATGAAAATAGCTTATTTTGACAAGGTTTGTACAAAATCATGAGGCTTTATTTTTTGTTTCTATAATGTTTTGTCATAGCACTTTTCAGTGATCATCATTGAAGAAATTGTTTTTTTTCCCCACAGAATATGCAGTTTCAGTAGTCACTATACTAACCAGCCAAGTCTCGACCCCTTGACAGAATTACTACCTGAGCCTGACCAATGTTCAGAGGTCAGCCAGCTGATTGATAAATTTGCACTTTTAAAGATCACAATAATTTGATCCATTCACATGGATTTTGCGCTATGTTGAGAGGTTTGTCAACTGATTACAACATATATATATATATATATATATATATATATATATATATATATACACATTTGGGATCAGTAAATGTTTTTTAAAATAAATGATTAATTTAGCAAAGATGTGTTAAATTGATCAAAAGTGACAGAAAAATGAGGCTGAAAGTTAAATGGCTGAAAGTGTTTTTTTTTTTAGCTTCCTATTCATCAAAGAATCCTGAAACATAAATTATGATTTTCACAAAAATAGCAGCACATCTGTTTTCAACATTGATAATAAGAAATGCTAAATGCACTGCATAATACACCTTGCTTGCATTAGCAATTAATAAAATGTGTTCACTCTAATACTCATTAGAATATGAAGATCATTGAAATATGTGCTCAGATGCATTGGGTCGATTCAGGTAATTTGACTACTAAAGACTACTTTTTGACAAAGTAAAGCCCAATTTACCTGACTGGGTGATATAGTAGATAGTTTTGTTTGGCTTTAGAATTTGAAATTCTCATGGCACTTTTTGTCTTGTCATTGAGGTCTATTGTCTATTATTTGACTCATCAGCCCATGTGAACTTTAAATTTGAGCCTAAAATGACAGGCTTTACCTCACTTCACTATTTCGCTTTACATCTAAGGCTTTTGCTGCAATCCTTTAATTTTCCCCAGTCAAGTGCAGCCTACAAGAGACTGCTGAGAGTGCATTCACACACACACACACACACACACACACACATACACACACACATCACCAGAATAGCCCCCCATTTGTTCCCATTGATGTGTGTGTCACATCTTGGTGCTGCAGTATTAGAGGGAGATTTTGCTGCAGGGGTGTGACAAGACAGTGTAAACAGTTTCCCCCCTCATTTGCTTCTCTCTCTATTGTCATTACAGTTGCATCGCTCCCAGGCTGATCATACTAAATTTTCATAATGGTACTTTAGAAGGCAGGCTCAAATTGAAAGAATAGAGTAGCCGAGTTGTGTGTAGATGTGTGTAAATAATCTTAATTATATAATCACTTTCAGTTATGTAACAAGTTGTTTTCTTTGTGAATGAGTGTTTATCTGATTGTTACACTAGTGTAAGTGTAATGGGGTTAAGGACCGGTGGAGTTGAAGGACCGCTGGTCGTGGTATGTGGAGTCACTGTACTCGTTCATGTTGCTCAACCGGCTTTGAAACTCAGTTGCTAATGCTTTATATAAACAATTTTACATGATTGTGTGAATAATAGAGAGAAACAATGATTGATGTCCATATGTGATGTCTTATTTGCCTCAACTAGTTGTCTTTTTACATCTTGAAATTGTTGTATGCTGATGGAATTAAAATGCTTAACATTAAATATTTTACATTCTTGTTATGAAAAGAAAAGTTGATTCAAAACCAGGGGTTAAACAGGGTTAGTGCCCTAACAAATATTGCAATTATTGCAATGTGCAATGCTTTGAAAATAATTTTCTACATTAAGACGTTTAACTAAAATATCTGAACAAATGCACTCATTGACTTGCAAAACAATTTGACCTATGTCAGATCATTCTTCTTTTTTCTGGATATATATTTAATTATATATTATAAACTCTAAAAAAAAAAAAAAAAAGTCAGTAAAAATAGGGTACTATACTGTTAATATGAAGGAATGTTTTTGTATTTATTTTTCACATGTGTTTTACCCACATTTTGAATTATGCTTTGCATTGATGTTGTGTTTTAGTGTTAAAAATTAAACTTAAATAGATAAAATCCTGGCAGAGAATTACCAGTACCTTTTCCATTTTTCTGTAGATTTTTTATTACAATCTAAATAAATGGATACTTAAAGGGATAGTTTACCTTCAGTTGATTCTCATTGACTTGCATAGTGTTTTCCCCCATACTATTACTGGTCAATGGGGACCAGCAACTGAGGGTGAACTATCCCTTTAAACCTTGCATATGAGATATAGTTGGAATGAGAGTATATATTCCAACTCTAGGCAGTTTTTCTTGTAATCTACATTGTAATGCTACCATGTGCAAATTTACTCTATATTGCTTGTATTGTAAAAAAAAATTGAAATAGTTAAAATTTTGAATCTTATGTGTACACTCAGTGACTCAGATCTGCATTCCTGCACAGCTTGTGTGGTGAACAAAGAAAGGTAGAGAGAAAGCAAGGTATATTTTGAGGTGATCTGGGGTTAAACTCAGTTTCAGCATGGAGCCATATTATCTGTCAGAGCCCAGCAGGCCTCCGCGCACAGAGGCAGTGTTCTTCTCTCCTCATGAGGGAGGAAAGCAATTTGTCATCAAGGAACTTTTTGGCATGGCCAGGGACTGAGATATTTCTCTTCTGAATGTTATTGTAGCATTAAACAGCATAGATAGAAAATTAGTTCAAAAAGATATGTCAGTGTGGAAAGCTGGGTGACCGAGAAAGAAATTTGCTCTCCATGTTTTAGAGACCGAGAAGTCCTCGCAACCTGTAAAAGATCAGATCAGCAGAGTGGGGCCATGTGTAACTATGCATGAATAATGGATTAATGAGCATGACAGGTGTTGATAACACTGTTACGGAAGCATGCGCGATTCTTGCTTTACATGAATATGATGTTGTGCCATAGAATATCTAGTACATTCAAATAATGGCAGAGGCTATTTACATTAACTCCACCCACCAGCGTGTGATTGGGCTAGTCAACACTACAAAAGACACTAGATTAATAAGAGCTCCAGTAGCGTAGATGGTAAATCCCATGCTGTAGTCATTTTTGACGCGATCGGCCCGAGTTCAAATCCACCTTTTTCCAAACTTTTTTTCTTCTTTTTCAAATCTCATATCACATCGGAAAGGTATTTTATTTTCAGTAAAAATGAAGGAAATAATCGAAAAGTTGAAAATAAATTATTGGTTAGGGTAGGTGTAAGGAGAGCTTTATTGTCCCAATAAGGTGGCATCCATTTAATAATTTGAATTAAAATTATAATTTACACTCAATACGTTATTATTGCATACTGTTTCATAATGTACTAGAATACTGAGGTGCAGATAATTGCCACTATTTGCAACAAGTAGTATAAATAGCTGAAATTCTTGCTACTTTAACATAGTGTAAATAGAATCTACAGCTATTTACACTTAGTGTAAATAGCATATCGCTAAGAAAATACTGCTATTTTCACTTAGTGTAAATAGCATCTATTGCTTTTTGCATTTAGTGTAAATAGCCTCTATTGCTATTTACACTTACTGCAAATAGCCGCTGCCTCTTTGGTTTACTATCATACAATATATGGCTGAGAATTCATAAATAAATCACATTTTAAAATAATAGTTATGTTAAATTGCAGTACTATTTTACATTATTCCACTTTTTTCATGTATTTTTGGTCATAATATGTTATGTTAAGTTCTTAAAAAAATTAAAAACATCACAAACTAAAATATAAAATATGTGTTTATAAGTTTATGTGTGTGTAGCTATATACACAGATTTTAACAAAACGATTGTTTTTGATGTATACATGCACTAATTTTAGGCCAAGCTTTTTTAAACATGAGAAAATCTTGGAGCTACTGGCACGATTTAAGCTTTTATTCCTATAAACAATAACAACAGAATGTTGAGTAGGTATGTATGTTGTATGTTGAGTAGGCTATACGTACATGCTCTAGTTGGTCGATTCCACTGCAGGAGCTCATGAAGTGCTAAATGAGTCACATGTAGCATGCTGTGTTCATTAAGATGCATGTGCATCATGATGAATGGGAAAAACCACGAAAATGAATGAGTGCAGAGAATGTGAACTTGAGTCTTGTTAGAGTGGCGCACTGCAGCTGATTAGTGAGATCAGTCTGTGTTTGAAGATGCAGAGCCAGTGTGCGTGGAAGCGAGAATTCACAAATGGCCCTAAAACACACCATGAGGCTTTCATAAATTTAAAAGCCTGAAGCGAGACACACTTCTCCATCACACACTTCTCCTCCATTCACAATCCATCCTAAACATTGGTGCTAAAGATGCCATTAGCAACTTAATTAGGTTGTGCATCTTTGTCCATCAAACACACTCCTCTACAACAAATGTTATAGGCCTAACCAACACATTGCATTACACTGCAGTCCATGTCGTGCTCATAAGTGAATGAGTGAATGAATGTGTTTCAAGGTGGCATGAAAATTAAAAGTAATTTTTAAACTGGCAATTAATTTAGCATGTCAGTCTGAATTACCAAGCTTATAAGCTTCTTAATTGCATTAGTGCTAAAGATAATGAGTTCATAATGAGAGTGCTGTGTTCTGCTGTTTACCTGTATTCTTCTGTTTCTATCTGCTTTTGACTGTTGTAATATCTTTTATTATTATCTTTTATTACATTCTGAAATACTTAACTCTGATTGGTCAGTTGTGGCATCCGTGTCATGCCAGTCATCCATGTCATCACTGCATCTCAGACTGCTCATCCAGTCTTCCAGTTATAATAATAATAAGAAGAAGAAGAAATATACAAGAATGCAATAATGTACACAAGAATATATTAAATATGAGCATAAATAGTGCTGGGTATTGCACATTTACATGTTTGCACATGTTAGGTGAGCGCTAAGATAATATTCAGGTAAGAATATAAAATATTTAATGAACTAGCAATGTCCAGCCCGCGTTTTTTGAACCACGTGTCATGCGCGAGAACCAAGCTCAATGTCTATCGCATGTTTACATAGAAAAACATGGTAAAAGACGCAGTGGAATGCAAACATTGTGTTCTTAGTGAAAACTTTAAGATAATATTCAGGTAAGAATATAAAATAATTTTTCATGTCCACATATTTATTTAATTGTCGAATAGGCCTCAGCTGTTCATATTGCTGTTCTGTCTGACTTTAGAAACCACATCCGTAAAAGCAGTTCTTCTTTTTATTGAAGAAATACGGTTGGATGCCTCCATTATGTTGAAAGCATGATTCTGTGAACGGGTTTGAATTTGTCCCCAGGGCTTTATTTTTAGATAGGAGATCTGTCTGTTCTCATCTGCTATTCTCTGTCTTTCTTTCCCATTTTATTAATGAGTAAAGACAGAGAGTGTGGTGTCTTCCCTTTTTGTCTCTATATTTAATGAAGTGTGCTTTTAAGCTAAGCACGTGTTATTATGCTGAATTTGTGTTGTAGGGTGCTATTCTTAGCTTTGACCTTTTGTATTGGTCTCTGGCGTTTGAGGAGGAATAGCAAATACGCTGACTGCACTAAAACGTGCGCAGAATGACTTCATTCATAGTCAGACAGCGAATATCATGCGGCTCTCCACAGATTATGTCTTTTATGTTTTTCAGCTGCTGGTGTACTCTAGTGCAGGGCAAGTTTTTCTTTCTAATGTTGCAGACTTGTGAAGCTTCAATCACCTTACATACCCTCATACTAATTATTTACAAACTAGTTTTTAGGCGTTCACTGCATGTTTTTGTATTTACAGTAGGTATTAAATGTTGTACTAGATGCTACATTCAGGTGTCAAATGGATGATCTGTGTCAGCATAAACATTGCCTGTGTGTTATGTGCTGTTGCTTGAAATTTAAGACTAAGTGAAAATTATTTATTTTGTATGTAACTTTTCAAGACCTCCAGAGTCGTTTCTGCTCTAAGCAAGTTATTAAAGGGATCGTTCACCCAGAAAATAAAATTCATTTACTCACCCTCATGTCCTTCCATATCTGTATGACTTACTTTCTTCTGGAACACAAAAGAATATATTTTGAATACCGTTTTTTCTGAATACAATAAAAATCAATGGGGTGGTTTTGTCTTTTACAGTAAAGCAGAAAAACAGCTCTTCAAAATATATATTGTCTCATGTGTTCTTTCATTGTACAAAAGACACTGAAAAATATCTCCTTTTGTCATCCACAAAAGAAAGTCATACATGTTTCGAGTGACATGAGTAAATGATGACAGAAGTGTCGTTTTTGGAAGAATTATCCTTTCCATATGCTTTTCTCAGCACTGTTTTAATAGAGAACAAGGGTCTTGAACTAAATTGTCTGTTCTGAGGCTTCTACATATGGATTCAATGCTCTAACTAGCAAAATAGCTTAAAAGAGTGACTTGTCAAAATAACCAAACAAAAATTGACACATGCCTCAACAACTATTTGCTTAAGCTTGAAATTGACCCTAAAATTACCCTTGTTTTTACTTTTTGTTTCTTTGGCCCACAGAATATTTTAATTGCCACTATTTGCAACAAGTAGTATAAATAGCTGAAATTCTTGCTACTTTAACATAGTGTAAATAGAATCTACAGCTATTTACACTTAGTGTAAATAGCATATCGCTAAGAAAATACTGCTATTTTCACTTAGTGTAAATAGCATCTATTGCTTTTTGCATTTAGTGTAAATAGCCTCTATTGCTATTTACACTTACTGCAAATAGCCGCTGCCTCTTTGGTTTACTATCATACAATATATGGCTGAGAATTCATAAATAAATCACATTTTAAAATAATAGTTATGTTAAATTGCAGTACTATTTTACATTATTCCACTTTTTTCATGTATTTTTGGTCATAATATGTTATGTTAAGTTCTTAAAAAAATTAAAAACATCACAAACTAAAATATAAAATATGTGTTTATAAGTTTATGTGTGTGTAGCTATATACACAGATTTTAACAAAACGATTGTTTTTGATGTATACATGCACTAATTTTAGGCCAAGCTTTTTTAAACATGAGAAAATCTTGGAGCTACTGGCACGATTTAAGCTTTTATTCCTATAAACAATAACAACAGAATGTTGAGTAGGTATGTATGTTGTATGTTGAGTAGGCTATACGTACATGCTCTAGTTGGTCGATTCCACTGCAGGAGCTCATGAAGTGCTAAATGAGTCACATGTAGCATGCTGTGTTCATTAAGATGCATGTGCATCATGATGAATGGGAAAAACCACGAAAATGAATGAGTGCAGAGAATGTGAACTTGAGTCTTGTTAGAGTGGCGCACTGCAGCTGATTAGTGAGATCAGTCTGTGTTTGAAGATGCAGAGCCAGTGTGCGTGGAAGCGAGAATTCACAAATGGCCCTAAAACACACCATGAGGCTTTCATAAATTTAAAAGCCTGAAGCGAGACACACTTCTCCATCACACACTTCTCCTCCATTCACAATCCATCCTAAACATTGGTGCTAAAGATGCCATTAGCAACTTAATTAGGTTGTGCATCTTTGTCCATCAAACACACTCCTCTACAACAAATGTTATAGGCCTAACCAACACATTGCATTACACTGCAGTCCATGTCGTGCTCATAAGTGAATGAGTGAATGAATGTGTTTCAAGGTGGCATGAAAATTAAAAGTAATTTTTAAACTGGCAATTAATTTAGCATGTCAGTCTGAATTACCAAGCTTATAAGCTTCTTAATTGCATTAGTGCTAAAGATAATGAGTTCATAATGAGAGTGCTGTGTTCTGCTGTTTACCTGTATTCTTCTGTTTCTATCTGCTTTTGACTGTTGTAATATATTTTATTATTATCTTTTATTAGATATGTTCTGCTGTTTACCTGTATTCTTCTGTTTCTATCTGCTTTTGACTGTTGTAATATCTTTTATTATTATCTTTTATTACATTCTGAAATACTTAACTCTGATTGGTCAGTTGTGGCATCCGTGTCATGCCAGTCATCCATGTCATCACTGCATCTCAGACTGCTCATCCAGTCTTCCAGTTATAATAATAATAAGAAGAAGAAGAAATATACAAGAATGCAATAATGTACACAAGAATATATTAAATATGAGCATAAATAGTGCTGGGTATTGCACATTTACATGTTTGCACATGTTAGGTGAGCGCTAAGATAATATTCAGGTAAGAATATAAAATATTTAATGAACTAGCAATGTCCAGCCCGCGTTTTTTGAACCACGTGTCATGCGCGAGAACCAAGCTCAATGTCTATCGCATGTTTACATAGAAAAACATGGTAAAAGACGCAGTGGAATGCAAACATTGTGTTCTTAGTGAAAACTTTAAGATAATATTCAGGTAAGAATATAAAATAATTTTTCATGTCCACATATTTATTTAATTGTCGAATAGGCCTCAGCTGTTCATATTGCTGTTCTGTCTGACTTTAGAAACCACATCCGTAAAAGCAGTTCTTCTTTTTATTGAAGAAATACGGTTGGATGCCTCCATTATGTTGAAAGCATGATTCTGTGAACGGGTTTGAATTTGTCCCCAGGGCTTTATTTTTAGATAGGAGATCTGTCTGTTCTCATCTGCTATTCTCTGTCTTTCTTTCCCATTTTATTAATGAGTAAAGACAGAGAGTGTGGTGTCTTCCCTTTTTGTCTCTATATTTAATGAAGTGTGCTTTTAAGCTAAGCACGTGTTATTATGCTGAATTTGTGTTGTAGGGTGCTATTCTTAGCTTTGACCTTTTGTATTGGTCTCTGGCGTTTGAGGAGGAATAGCAAATACGCTGACTGCACTAAAACGTGCGCAGAATGACTTCATTCATAGTCAGACAGCGAATATCATGCGGCTCTCCACAGATTATGTCTTTTATGTTTTTCAGCTGCTGGTGTACTCTAGTGCAGGGCAAGTTTTTCTTTCTAATGTTGCAGACTTGTGAAGCTTCAATCACCTTACATACCCTCATACTAATTATTTACAAACTAGTTTTTAGGCGTTCACTGCATGTTTTTGTATTTACAGTAGGTATTAAATGTTGTACTAGATGCTACATTCAGGTGTCAAATGGATGATCTGTGTCAGCATAAACATTGCCTGTGTGTTATGTGCTGTTGCTTGAAATTTAAGACTAAGTGAAAATTATTTATTTTGTATGTAACTTTTCAAGACCTCCAGAGTCGTTTCTGCTCTAAGCAAGTTATTAAAGGGATCGTTCACCCAGAAAATAAAATTCATTTACTCACCCTCATGTCCTTCCATATCTGTATGACTTACTTTCTTCTGGAACACAAAAGAATATATTTTGAATACCGTTTTTTCTGAATACAATAAAAATCAATGGGGTGGTTTTGTCTTTTACAGTAAAGCAGAAAAACAGCTCTTCAAAATATATATTGTCTCATGTGTTCTTTCATTGTACAAAAGACACTGAAAAATATCTCCTTTTGTCATCCACAAAAGAAAGTCATACATGTTTCGAGTGACATGAGTAAATGATGACAGAAGTGTCGTTTTTGGAAGAATTATCCTTTCCATATGCTTTTCTCAGCACTGTTTTAATAGAGAACAAGGGTCTTGAACTAAATTGTCTGTTCTGAGGCTTCTACATATGGATTCAATGCTCTAACTAGCAAAATAGCTTAAAAGAGTGACTTGTCAAAATAACCAAACAAAAATTGACACATGCCTCAACAACTATTTGCTTAAGCTTGAAATTGACCCTAAAATTACCCTTGTTTTTACTTTTTGTTTCTTTGGCCCACAGAATATTTTAACAGTCCCATGGAAAAGAAATAGCCACATTGATTTTCCTGCTGAGTATAAGGAACCATTATATCCTGTCTACACCCTAGAGTTTCCTGTCAGATCTCCACTGTTCTGTTGACTTTGACAGTGTTTTCTCATGGTGTCATGCATCGAATGCCAGTTTGTTCTGACTTGATTGTACTCGTAGACATCCAACATATATTCCATTCATTTCAGGATTCTGTATATTTTTAATTAGCATTTTACAAATGTAAATATTGAAATGGTTGTCAATAAGACAGATCATCTTTAGTGTGTAATGCCAAAAATCGAATGGTTAGCTTGTAAATTAGTCAAATGTTGAGATGTTTCCTTTAAACTAGATAAGGACCTTCCTGTCATAGGTTAGACAGGGTCACTTGTGATTAGAAAAGCTCCTGTGATCAATACTTCTGATTGAACGCAGCCACAGTAAGCAGTTTTGGGGCATTTGAGGCCATCAGCTCTGTGTTTAACTGAAGGGAAACACCTCATCATTATTGGTTGACTTTTTGGAGATACTGTATTTGGCCATTATGGGTCTTCTGTTCTTTGTGTGTTTTTGTTGGCGACTTAGTGTCAACAGGAGCTTTTCAGAAGTTTTTAGGTTCTGAGGTAATTCTGTACTCAGCTGTGGCTACGGTTGCAGATATTTGTGAACTTTCTCGATTTGCTTTCATATGCGGTTCGGGTCACACCATGAGCAAATATTGTATTTTCATCTGTAATATGGATGAATGTGACAGCTGTTGCTAGGCACATTTTCTCATATTTTCAGCAACAGTCACTGGTTATGTAGGTGTTTCATGTCTTGTCAACACACTGGTGACCTTCTCCATCTACATTCTTCTTCTCTGGCGTCACAGAAACAGTTGCTGAGCAATAGAGGTGCAGTGTGCCTCTCTAAACAATGCTAGACTTCATCCAGTCCCCCAAAACTGGGCTGACTCTTACACTAGACGATGAAAATTAAACCTTTTGCTCTGCCCACCCCTCCCCTCCTCCTACCTCTGAAAGAGAGGAAGAGAGAGGGCTTCCTGCTCCAGGGCAGTGGAGCAGAAAGTCTACTTTCTGTCCCCCCAGGTATGTGCTAATGGGTCTCTGTGACATTAGAGCCCTTTCATGTGCTGTAGAAGTGTAGCTCTCAGATTGGGTATTCCTGCTTCTAATCACTCTATGAATCAGTATTATGGAAGGATCCTCCAAGAATGGACAGATTTTGTGATATTTTTAGTGATCTTCATCCAAGGCTGCATTTATTTGATTAAAAATACAGTAAAAACAGTAGTGCTGTGAAATTTTATTACCATTTTTCTATTTTAACACATTTAAAATATGTATTTTAAAATGTAATTTTAAATAATTGCTGACAGTACAATACTGGACAATGATGTAATCTGCAGAATTTACACTTCAATTATGAGACTACAGTGTTTCCCATACATTGAGTGCGGGTGTTTTTATATCACTGTATTTCTGAAGGAAACCGACTGTCTTCAGAAAATTGGATGTCATTTTCATTTAATCTTGCATGATATGTCTGATAAAGCAGTGTTTTTTTGCTTGTTAGGGAAATCTGACAAGCAACTTCGTTTCTTTATTTATGTAATAAATAATAAATAAATAATAGATTATTAACAAATTAAGACCCAGAATAGTGAGATATTAACTCTTAAAAGCTCACGCTTTGAGAAAGACACGATAAGAAACAGCATTGAAAGAGACACGACAAGAAGCTGATGAAACAGAGTCTAATCAGTATTTCTTTGGAGGAATACTTAATTTATTTATTTTTTTCTGATACATTTCTCCTTGGTGAGTACAAATTTAGTTATAAGAAATGTATTTAATTAAACTAAATGTGAATACTGTTATTGGAGATTAAAGTTAACAAGGAATGTGAGTTAGTAATGTAAAAATGTGTTGAAAATGCTTTATTTTTGCTTCAATACGATCTGTTAGTGTATATAATTATGTTCAAGTTGTTGAAGGGTGTTTTATTTGTGAAGATGTGATAATTTCTCAAAGTGAAATGTGTTTCATGTGGTGCTAGCTTTGCTAACACTGTGCATAGACTCTAGTGTTGTAATTGAGCACATAACGATTAGCATGTATGTGTTGCGTATATGCAAATAATTGAAGCAGACGCTTTAGTCATTTGAAATGGTTTATTCGAACAAGTTACTGATGATTGTTTTTGGCTTTGTTTTTGCAAGGCCGGGTTTTTTTTTTTGACTGGCCTTCTTTTACTCTCGTGACTGTCGTGAGGATTGACTCGATTCGAGCAGGAGACAGACGTGCCTGCATCGAGGTTGAGTCCCACAGTGTAACCCAGATCATTAATCTAGGTCACTAATATTTAATTGAAATTTTATCTAATTATTATTGTTATAATATTTAGAAAGGAAACAAAAATATGCAGAAAGATCACTCTACAAGTAAAAAGGAAAAAAAAGTTCCTGAATGATTCTTAATTGGTAAGGTGAAAGGTTAGCTCCGCCCCTTTTGGGTGGTAGCGCAGGAGCAGACAGAACGAGATAGTGATGGGAAGTTCGGATCATTTTACCGACTCGGACCTTTGAGTCTCGTTCAGCAAAATGAACGAATCTTTAACTTATTTCTTTTTTTCTTTTATACATTTCTCCTTGGTGAGTACAAATTTCGTTATAAGAAATGTATTTAATGAAACTAAATGTGAATACTGTTATTGGCTATTGTAAAGTTAACCAGGAATGTGTAAAAATGTTGAAAATGCTTCATTTTTGCTTCAATACGATCTGTTAGTGTATATAATTATGTTCAAGTTGTTGAAGGGTGTTTTATTTGTGAAGATGTGATAATTTCTCAAAGTGAAATGTGTTTCATGTGGTGCTAGCTTTGCTAACATTGTGCATAGACTCTAGTGTTGTAATTGAGCACATAACGATTAGCATGTATGTGTTGCGTATATGCAAATAATTGAAGCAGACGCTTTAGTCATTTGAAATGGTTTATTCGAACAAGTTACTGATGATTGTTTTTGGCTTTGTTTTTGCAAGGCCGGGTTTTTAAAAAAAATGTTTGTCTTTGTTGAGAATTGTGATCCTGAATCCTGTCCTTGCTGAATACTCGTATTCCGGTTTGGACTGGCGAACCATCCCATAATTTCGTGCCTGGAAACGGAGAAAAAGAGTGAAATCTGTCGATTTGGTAGGACCAAACTATATTTGTTTAGAGTTTTTCCAAGTTTTGCTGCCTGGATTTTCCCTGGATCAAACAATTTTTTCCCTTTCTTCGTGGACTGAATTTTTCCCCTTTTTGATGAACATTCCTATATTTTTTTACTTTTTTTTTTTTAAACTGAACTGGACATTGAGACTTTTGACTTTGCATCTGAAACTTAACTGGACATTGAGACTTTGAATTCAAAACTGAAACTTGAAATTGAGAATTTGATCTTGAATCTAAAAATCTCATTTTGAAACGGACATTGATTTTGAGTATTTGAAATTTAATTCCAGAAACTTATTTGGAATTTGGAAACTGAATCTGAACTTTTTGTTTTTTCCTTAAAATTTTGATATCCTTTTGTTACTTTGGGGTTTTACTATTCAATTTATTTGTTGTTGTAATTGTGTTTTGGTTGTTTTTGATCTAACTGCAATTTTAAAAGGGCAGTAATCCAAGTGAAAGGATAATCAATCAAAACAATATACTATTTTTCCAGTAACTGACTATTCTTTTGAACTGTGTTAATAATTGACTGACCCTCGAAATAGGTAATACTATTATACTTTTTGCTTACCTTTTGCTCTAGTGAGTCGACAAGCAATCCCACGTAGTTACCGCTGTACCAAAGTTGTGGTCACATAGTAACTTAGTAATTGTGAACCAAGCGCTACTCAGTGCGTTACATGAATTAACAATGAATTATGGTATATTTAAAAAAATAATAACATCAACAGATTAATAAATTCTGTACGGTCATGATACCTGCATAACCTTATTGTAGAGTGACAAGTGCACTTTTGTAATAATGTAAATAAAGATACTGTATTGCTGTTTTGATTAAATACGTTTATTTTGATCAGTTACATATAGGTGTATATCCCTGTGGGAGCATCACAGTAAACGTCCTAGATACTTTTCTTTATAATCACACTTGCTCTAAAAAATAAAATCACCTTTTAATTTCTGCTTGACATCAGAAATAGGTTCATCTTTACAGAATTCTTGTATGACAAGAAAATGTGCAATCTGAAATACTCAACTCTCACGATTCAGCAATTAAAATGATCTCATAAAACTGCTCATTAGCAGTAGCGTTTTGTCAATAAAATGAACTTGGCCTTACAAATATTAAGCCAGTCGTTCATCTGATCAAGATCACCGTGAGTGTTGCCTTTCAACAAACAAATAAACGATAGTCATATAATCATTGACAGCATATAAAATAACTTTGAAAAGCTAGTAGCCAGGCAGTGAATGGGTAATAATCCCTCAAAGCTAGCACTTACAAAAGGCCAGTGTAGAACTATAGAATTAGACAGTAAGAGAAAACCACCTGATCAGCACATTATTCACACACCCAGTTGCTTGTGCAAAATAAATCAGGTAAAGTATCAGTTCATTGGTCTAAGAAACATGTTGATACACAATACATGTACTTTTGTATAAGTGTAAATCATGCTGTGTGTGAATCAGTAAAATAATTGGCTCCTGTGAAAACACAGTTCTCTGAGATGAACAACTGAGAGATTCTTCAAATGGTGACGAGGCATTTTTTAAACAAAAATAAACCAAAAACAGAACTGTACATAATATCTATGACATTATTTTTCCCCTTATTCCATCTTATCAGCAAGGGTAGCAAATAAACAAATCAAAAACGTAATAAATACATTGCATCAAAGCAGTTAACAATATATTAAAATTGCTGCATAATATAGTTTATCTTTATAGTGTTTATATATAAAACTCATATTTGTAAAAAGAAAGAAAACGACATCTGTAAAATAATAATAATAATAATACAAAAGCTTCATTAGGATAAATTGGCAAACACATTGGATTGGACAGAATCACATTCAAAGGCTTTTCACCTGGCATGATAAAATGCTAAAAGGATATGACTGGCAAATAGGGACAGTAATTTCACATGATACGTTAAGTCAGACCTTCAAAACACAGATCGGCTTTTTTCCACATCAATCTATAGGCAAGGTGCTATTTTCAAGATGAAGAAAAAGCCTTCTCTTTGAGACCAGATTTACATTTGAACGGCTTCAGACGCAGACAGATTTGGTGTGTGTGCTCTGAGAAAATCTTGCTAAACATGAAGATATACAAATTATTGCCACTGTCAAAGCTTTCACGTTTGTTAATGATGAAATCTTATTTTAAATTGCATATATTACAAACTAATCTGAAGCGAAACCACACAGGCCAATAAGAGCGAAAAAGGATATTTTCTGCAGTTTTACCCTCCAACTTTGTCTCTTCACATCCATGACTATTCAGTGAAAAGCAAAGTGCTTTTCTTAGTGTATGCAACATATTCAAATATCTGTTTTCTGCTCATAAAAAACCTCCACAAAATTCACAGAATGCACAAAAAAAACAATCCAGACTTAGCTTAAAATTCCCTTTTTGAAAACGGATGGATTGCAGTGTAGGTAATTAACTTGGCTGCGATACACTATCATCCTTTCTGTCTCTTCTTTTCCAGTAAAGGGATATGTAAAACCAAATGAGCAAGGTAAGCCAACATACAAAGACTTTCATTCTTATAGACTGAGCCTGTGAATCTTATCCGCAGTTAAAATGAAGGTTTGCCTGTCTGGGTGGGTAACCCGGCACTGCGGAAGGAATTCCTCGCTGGGAAACACTAAACAAGTGACGATAACCTTGGCTTTGTTCACTTGTTAACGTTTTTTAGTATTTCTGCTCTCCTCTTGGACATACTACGGGATTCATCCTGGCAGACTGTTCAGTAAAGTTCAGTATGAAAGCATTTACATGTTGTTTCTTCATTATAAAAAGATAATATTTACAATCCAGTGTCCCTTTCAGCTATAGTTAATGAAGTCCCTCCAGTTTAATTTGTAAAAACACCCAGTCAGAGAGCAAGAAGAGAAAAGATAATGATCGATTTCAATGGTCTCAGGTGTCATGCATGACTGCATGATTTCACTGGCACTGCATTAAAATGGTAAGTGCTAAGAAAAAGAATGGAAAAATACATTTAATAATAAGCAAAGAAAAGAATCTTTATGAAAGAAAAGTGACCAGGGACCAGACCTGTGCCTCTGCCAGATTTCTTAAGGCAGGGCTCACCGTGTAGTTTGTTTTTGTTGGGTATTTGATGTGATGTGAGTGATTCCTTCAGTTCTGTATTTATAGGATTTTGGCGTATTGGCGAGCCTCTTATTGGCTGTGAGCATCATTGGTACTGGTCCCCATTAGGAATGTGATGCTATGGCACTTGGTGCAGATCGACAGGCAGCGTGACAGGACGGGAGCGTGTGTCCGTGCTTTGTTCAGTAGTATGGCACGGAGCGCTCTAGTGCACCCTCTTCCAAACACCCATTGGAGCCCACGTGGCTCTTTATATACATCATTAATAGCTGCACACCAGCTGCTGATTGGCTGACCTCTTGCCAGCTGAAGGTTTCCTAGGGCAAGCAAGGTGCGACTCGAATTCAGAACGGCCTTCACAGGATGAAACGAAAAAGCAGAGATGATATGATAGCGGTGATCCGAGAGTGTGCGTATAGTGAGTTAGTTGCTAGTTTTATTCCTTCTGGGGTTTTTTCCCCCCCTCCATTGCAGCAGCCCCATCTCATTTGGTAACCTGAGGGAATCAAAAAGAAAAAGTCAAAGACAGGTCAGTCTCTGGCTGTTTGTGTTGTTGAATAAAACTTGGAGCAATAACATCCTAGTCTCTGGCTTCCCAACAGGATGTTTCATTTTAATTATTATAACTCCGTACCCACTGAGCCATCTGTCTGATGCTGCTGGTGAGGTAAACCAACCCCCATTTTTACACACACACTGCAACTAGAGCTTCTGTAAGCTTCCCACAGCTGCCCCACTGACATCACAAGTCTGTCAAACTTGACAATAATTGTATTCAGTTTCATTTTAATGTAGTACAGATAGGAAATGCAGAGTACAGAAGTACTGTATGATGATATTTGGCTCATGCAACGTAACTACAAATGTTAAATACTAGGGTATTATGCTTAGATAATCACATCAGTGACGTTTACGGAGCATCCAGGGTCTTGTTTGGGATTTGTTTATCATTATGCCACAAATAATCTGGCCTAGAAGCTCTTTTACTATTAAACAAACCATTGTTTTCTTCATTGTGTGATAGCACACACTCATACACTGTCAAAGTTCAGTAATTATGTACTAATGCTGGATTTGGTCTTTTAAATCAGGGTTTTTCAAGTTCATGTTTTTACTAAAAAACATGTATTTTAGGTATTTTACAAAATGATGTCATTTACTATTTACAAATGGGGTTTATACATTGAAATGTAAAACTTTGTTTGTATATCAGGAAAAATGTGGTATTTGGTCTCACAAGGAGATCGTCTCTTTTGATTTAAACCAAAATCTAACATGGCAAACCCATGTTTATATGTTTTCAACATTGAAAATAACTAGAAATTTCTTAAACACCAAATCAGCATATTATTTCTGGAGGAACATGTGACACTTACGAGTGGAGTAATAACTGCTAATCACATAAATAAATTACATTTTACAATATATTAAAATAGAAAATAGTTCATTTAAATTGCAATAATATTTCACAATATTACAGTTTTACTAGATTTCTGATCAAATATTTGTAGCCTTGATGAGCATAAGAGTCTCAAATAAATAATCAATCAATCTTACCAACCCCAATTTTTTTTTACGGTAGCATACATAACTCTGCAGCTCATATTGAGCAGAATATGCATTTAGGAAATCCAATCATGTTTAACTGCCCAAAGGGTGAAAACCTGAAGGACATATCTGGTTGTGGTATCATTTAATTAGAAGATGTTCTCTAAAAGGAAAGACAAGCTTCTTATGGAGAAGACTCTCCATTTTGTCATCATGCCATTCTTTGTCCATTAGATTTAAGCGCTCACTATGTATCTCTTTAGTGACTAGCACGTCCTCCATCTGCAAGGGCAGTGGTCTATTTCTCCATTGCTCTCCCTTTTCATCTCTCATTTATTCTCTCTAATATCTTCTCATTGCTTTGGTTGCAAGCCCTTCCTGTCTGAAATCGTTGGCCCTAATCAAGGCTAATGTCACAATAGTGATTTTTCTCGGACTCCCGCTCCCACTGTCACATCACTGGCCTCCTCATAATTTATTTTCTAATATTGGGTGTGTGGGTGTCTGTCTGTTATGTAACTCTGCGGTTTCCTCTCCACTTTGTGCTTTGACCCCTATTGATCAGAGAACTTTTCCCATTTATATAAGTGACTGAGGCAATATGTCTTGCCATCACACGCTCATTTATGCTAATTTACATGCCTCTGACAGGCTAACCCTCAAGGCCACGGTTTACGCTGCATCCAGCCGGAGATATTTCATTGATTTCTAGTTCAACTGCAGTCAGTTTAGGCTGTTAACCTAATAAAGAGCGGTAGTTTTGCTAATTAGAAAGTGGCTGGTGCTGTAGAGGAGTAGGACAGCTAACTTGGGACAGCCTGTCTGCAGAACAAAAATACATGACCACATTTAACAGTTACAATCCGCCCTCTCAGTCCGAATATTTAGGGGACTAGTTATTTTTAGTGTACTGCTCCCACACACATTGTCCTCCACCTAAAAACTGGCAACCAGGGAAGCCTATTTCCTGATGTTGTTAGATGTTTTCTTTCTCTGTCTTTTGATGCTTTGCCGTTCTTTTGGGGCATACAAAGTCATGGTAATTATACAAACAGGCTCATAACAGTGAGTGTGAGAGTCTGATAAGAGAAAGAGGGGAAGGGGGCAGGAACAGAGGCTTGAAGATGAGGCAGATTTGAGATTATCAGCTGATGAAATAACCTGCTCACCCAAAAAACTACTCAAAATATCTATTATAATGAAAAGGTGATGCCACCATGAGCCCAAAGTCTATTCTATTCTATTCTATTCTATTCTATGGTATTGTGATGCGCAAGGACTCCAATGTGTAAAACATAGAGTAAATAAAGGTTAAGTGTGCAGCTCTGGAGTTTCATAAAGGTGGTATGTTATTATTTCTCCCCTTACAGTCCAGAATACCTTCTCATAAATAAGCTTGAACCATTGTATTCTCTATTTTAAAAGGTCAACAGAATAACAGATTATAACAGTGTAAAGGGAAAAAGTGCGGGTGCCTTTGTTGGAGACTTGCAGGAATTTGAGGTCTTACCTTAACTGTGGATGGCGGCCGGGAAAGCTGGTTTACTCTGGAGGAAAAAAAAAAAGAAGAAAAAAAAACAGAACAATGAGGGAAAAAATAGTGTAGATATAGTATTTATGCAATGCTTTTCATAATTGTACACTACACATCAGCAGGATCTCTTATTGGAGGGGTTTTCAAACTGGGTTGCAGATATTAATTAAATTAAAGATATTAATTTAATGTGTTTAAGACGATATTTTTAACACATTTACCAAATTTGATCTTATTTTGCCTGCTTTAAACTGGTTGGGAATCAAGAGATTAATCACAATTATTTTTATAGCCCTGGTTTTAAACAGTACGAAATAAACTTTTTTCCAGCTTACATAACATTACTCTTAATAGTGGGTAAAATAAACTGTTAACTTAATACAAAGTAAATATTCTCCAGATAATATAATAATAATAATAATAATAAATTACATTACCCAGTTTTTCATCTTTTGGGGTCCAAAAGTTTGATAACTTTAATTTACAAAGCAAATTCACAGCAGCATTATTGAAATACAACCATTTAGATGCAAAGCTCTGAGTAAAATTAGGTACAGCAGTGGTTTGATTCAGTGTGACCACAGGTGGTCAGGGTAGTGACAGAAGTTGGTGAGGATCCAGATTCTTAATGCGAGAAACACTAATTCTGTAGAAGTACTTCAGTTCTCCTCATCATCTTCGCTGATGAGCATTTTCACTTCTTTCCTTTTTTCCCTATGATAAGATGCTCTCTTGCCGCCTTGTAATTTCAGTCACTCTATTGGAAATCTCAATGGTGACACTTCACAGGCTGCTAGTGCTTTAACACACAGTTCACAGGATGCTTATATCTACAGTACATCCCAATGGACACCATGCCAACTGATGCCAGGCAGCAAAGGATATGAGACAAATGTGTGCGTGTGTGTATTTTTGTGTGACTGCCTGGGTGCCCAGTGTTTTCCCCTGCGCTATAAACAGCTCCCTCATGGCCCAAAAAAGCTTAAAGCCTAGAAATAAAGTACTCTTCAAGCTCAATATATACTCCTCCGCTCCAGTGAACGCCTTTCGTTTTGCATGTTGTGTCCATAAATAGAGGAAGACAAAAAAGAATGCTATATTCATGTAACAAGATATTTATGAATAAAGAACTACTGGGCCTGAAACAGCACGGATAAAATTCTATTTTTAGACTGCATGATGACTCGTGATGATGCAATGCTTATGAAAAATTGTGAGAAGGGTGTTATGTAAGAGTATTTGTTGGAAATGTATAATTGCACAGGCTCATAACAGCTGGATATAAGCGTATAGTGTATGCTGCATTCACAAATATAACTGCTTTAATCTGTAGCTGCTGCTTTTGGCATGCATGATATAGCAGGCCATTACATAGCATATATAGCTGAAATTCAGTGGCTGCATAAAACCAGTGGTGTGGTAAAACTTCTGTATAAACTACAACCAACAGTGGGAGTAAACTAAACTTTTTTTTAAACTGAAAGGTGGATTTGTTATCATAATTATTCTAAATTTAAGGTTATTTTTATCTTATTCTAAATTTAAAAGTGAAGTATTTTTCATTTATTCTAAATTTAAATGAGTTTTTTTTTTGTTATATTTTATTTGACATTTGAAGTGAAGTTAATGTTAAAATATGTTCTCTCATCCCTTTTTAATATACAGAGAAAACTACAAGTTTATTTCCCTGAAAAATGCACTGTGGTTCTTTAAAAACATTGCTCTGTTCGTATGAGTATCTGACCAGCTTGGCATAGCAACAATGGCTCCACCAATTGTGTGAGGGCTATCTCTTTATCTGACCAATAGTAGAAGTGGGAAGTGTTCAGGGAAACCTACTTGAAAATAGTCAGTTATATATTATTCTGTTTGACACAACAACTTTAAACCTAGACACTGTATTTTTTGTCAAGATTTATTCATGTTAGGATTGATTTATTTAAGATCTGTATCTGTGGTGCACTATTTGTATTCCACTACTTATGATATATAGCAGGAAAAAGAACAATTTAATAATTCTGCTGAGTAGCTCCATGTAAAAAATGACTATGATGATTAAACTGCCTGTTGTAATAGATGGCGAGACGGGAAGAAAAGTCAACCTCCTGGGCTGTCTCTAAGACCTATCGTGAGAAGATCTTCCGCAGTAATCCAACATACCACCCTGCCTAAAAATGTCCCCAAGCAGACAGGAAGGAAGTCATTCTTGAGTGGCAACACACACAGGAAATCCACTTGATAAAAGACGGCCGCAAAACAGAAAGCGAGTCGCAAAGTTTGGGTATCATGTTTGTCTTTACCTTTTAAGGCAATGGGACTTTTCCATAACCAAACCGGCATATGTTTTAGATGAAGGTCTGTTTTAAAATGTCTATGTTTAAATATACATATATAGGACAAAGTATCTTGCGATGGCTTATGTATGCCATGTTAAAATGAAATGACATGTCTGGGTAGCTTGAATAGCAAGAGACAACATTGGGGTTTATTTGAAGTTTATTTTGTCTCATGTCGTCATGACTGTTACTAAATGCTACTTTCATAAAATTGCTTAGTTAGCTTGTCTCGCTAGTCTACTGAAATTACATTTATTTTGAAATCTCTCCTATACTGATTAATGATTTGAATATGGAAAGCTCTTGATCTACTAAAGCTCATCCGTAACCCACGTAAAGTGCCATTTTCCAATAGGCAGATCACTTCTGCAGAGTGTCTTTGTTTGAGAATACATCTCGATCTCTGTCCGTCTATCAATCTCGCTCATCCTCGCGGATTAACTGTCCACCTGAGGCTATTCACCAGGCACACAAAGATGGCCAAGGCTACCAACATCACCATGGCAACCGGTATTCTCCGAATTGTCTTTGTCAGTGGAGGAAATGGGAAATGATAACCCCGTTTAGGAATGTAAAGTAAGGAACCCTTGAAACGGAAGCACCTCGATGCCTTTAGAAAGTTTTCAGAATAATGACTTAAAAGATTGGACTAAATTAGCGCTATCAAGGTTATGAGTAAAGGCCTAGGCACTCACTGTTTCTCCGCTTTGTCACGATCGTCGAGAAAGAAAAGGGCGGTGGCCAGGAAGAACATCCCCCCCAAAACGATGACAAAGGGGCAGAGCATGAGGGCATAGCCCAAGCTCAGGAACTGCCATAACGCTGATGTAGTGTAGCTCTCCTGCAGCGCGTCTGATATCTGCAGGAACACATAGAAACAGAAACAAAAGCACTCATTAGCAAACAAAGGAAAAGTCTGCTGCGAGTCATCAGTGACATTAATGTAATAATTAACTTCCTAATATTGTCTTCAAGAGCTGCGCTGTTTTAATCAGTTACTGGGTGAATGGTTAATTATGCTAACTTGTCTTAAGCTACTGGTATCTGTTGAACAGCAAGTCAATATATCTATAAAAAGACAATAAACGTTAATTAAACTATTGATTCAATCAAGGCGGCATTTAGTTCAGTTTCAATTTTACAAACTGATTTAATTTTATGCTGTGTGCTCCCTTAGGATTCACTCAGTCAGTAGTTAGCAACTGGTTGTTAATGTTAAAGACCACATGAGGTATTTCCTATGTGATATCAGCAGGGGATATTGTCATTCTAAAGAGCATTTGATTGTACAAAAATAAAGTGTAGTGCGGGCTGAGTCAGCAGTATTTTTGTTCCATTTTCCTGGAAGATCATTTTTAAATGCCTACATCTGCTAAAAATACATTGTCAACTTGGAGTACACTAAAGGCCACAAAACTCAAATCCTGATTTCATTCATCACTATTTATAACAGACCTGTGAACAGAAAACAAGAGGGTGTTTCCAGTGCTAATATGCAAAAATGCTTTGTTCTGGCTATTCTAAAGTAGCATATTATTAGAAAATAAAGCAAAAGTTGTATATTTTGACAAAGGCACTAAAAGCAGCATGAAAAAGACATTTAGAAGCGCTAATAATCTCCTCAGTGTCCATCTAACTGACTTTAACTTGGCTAATCCTTTATCAGCACTAGCGTGTCTCAAGTCTCACGGGTCAGCTGACTCTAAAAGGTGTGTGAGTAGATACTGACAGTGAGGTCTGTGTCTCGTTGTACATACTTAACCATATTTTGGGGACAAATAGTTACCCAGAAGTGAGATAAATCTGACAAAACCTCCTTATGGGGATGTCCTTGTTTGTAAAACTGGTAAGTAAATAGAGGGTTATTTTAATTGTAATAATGCAGAAAGTTTTGTGTAAGGGTTAGGTTATAGTATCTGCAACTAGCTGTATATATTAAAAAAAAAAAGTCTACAGAATGCCCCTATTTAGACAGCTAAGCAAACGTGTGTGTGTTTGTGTGTGTGCGCAGACCACACTCCTGATATGTGTGTGTATATGTTGGCCTTCATGATGCCAAACATGAACTATTTCTTCTGATAAAAATAGGGCTGAGGTTGAACATTTCTGGTGCGTGTCTAATGAGGTTTTTTGCAAAAAAAAGATCGTAGATTTCGGTTGATAGCCTATTTTTATAGATAATTACACCACCCACTATGCCTGAGGGTATAGATTCACACAGGTACTCTGAATGTTTTTACATCAGTTAGAGTGAAATGGAGCATTACCAGGTATTTAGGAAATGTTATTCATTCACAGGTCTAGTGCACACATTGTTCAGTTTTTAGAAGAACGTGTTGTCTGCCTGCCACATGTTCTTAAATTTCTTTCCAGTTGTCTTCAGTAAGCTATTGGATGTCACTGCTCTCATAACAGCTTAATGTCTGGAAAAACTATAGTGTCTCTGCCCTGTGTCAAGGTTCCTATGGTTTTTCTCTAAAATCTCTTCTTCTTTTTGTTATTCAGAGCTGGCAGATTTTCTGCGACAGAAGTACGTCACAGCCACCATCACACTAGCCTGCCAGACCTCCAGAGTGAAATTATCAAGTAACTGTTTATGCATGACTTGGTCCCACGTTCCTGGATTTGACAGGCCAGAATGTCCACACACTTCCTGTGAAGACATAACCGAGCTACTATCTTAGAGGTAAAATAGAAGATCATTGTATTCCCAGAAAGCAACTGAGTCATGCGAACTGACCACAAATGAAACATCACAAAACGTGGCAGAATTATAACCACACTGTCCAGCTGTCTGTCAGCAGGTAGGGCGTTTTGAGCGGATGGAAGTTGCTAACACTGCGACTTGTGAACTTGACCTCTGATCTTTGAGAAAAGAGTAGTCAAACAGTTTAGTAAAGTGCTAGCAATACAAAATCATGGGATTGATTCCCAGAGCAGAAACTTTTATGCAATACAAAGTGAACTTGATAAAATGCATAAACTTCAAAAGTTTAAACATTTGGGCTTTAAAAGGAAATAATACTTTTAAGCATTAGGCATATTAAACTAATCAAAAGTGACATTCATAATTTTATATAAGATTTATATTTCAAATAAATTCTGTTCATTTGAACTTTCTATTCATCAAGGATCCTCAAGGAAAATGGAATGTGGAATGTGGAAAATGGAAAAAAAAATGTATTAGTCTGCAGCACAACTATTTTCAACATTATGATAATAACAGTGAATGTTTTTAAACACAAAAATCAGCATATTAAAATGCTTGAAATTCAGCTTTGCCACCACAAGCATAAATTACATTTTAAAATATTATTTGTGACCCTGGACCACAAAACCAGTCTTAAGTCGCTGGGTTATATTTGTAGCAATAGCCAAAAATACATTGTATGGGTCAAAAGTATAGATTTTTCTTTTATGCCAAAAATCATTAGGATATTAAGTAAAGATCATGTTCCATGAAGATATTTTGTAAATTTCCTACCGTAAATATATCAAAACATAATTTTTGATTAGTAATATGCATTGCTAAGAACTTCATTAGCAGATAAATACAGGCTTTCAATACGAACCATTAAAATGTCCGCCGTAATGGCCCAGTTCAAAAAGAGCAGCGTCTCTCCGATGAAAATGCAGATCTGAGGAGAAAAATAGAAGAAGAAAGGCCAATTATATTTCATTTTATCCTTTAAAATGAGAAATGTACATAAATACATACAGATAGCAGGGTTTGCAGTTGGTCAAAGGCTAAATTAACCCAGCTCATCTACTAAATCAAAAAACCCCAATAAATGTTGTGGACTATGAAAACGTGTCATTATACTGTGGTTGCATTATATGCAATTTTTGATTTGAGGGCAATAGAACCGTGTCTTGCTCCAAACCGTAAAAAAGAGACTAGTGGTTAGCATTATACTAGAGTGGAACCTAAAATGTCTGGTGGCTGAAAACGTGTTACATTTAACAAGTTATTTTAACAGACTCACGAGAACAGACTAACTGACTTAGGCATTCCCACACAAATGAACTGATATCCCTCAGTGTCTGGTCTGGATTTTCTAGGTGCTTATGGCAGATTGAGACACAAGGATTGAATATCTCCACTAATCTTAGTGACTTGACAGAATGTAGATGGTCTCTCCACATCTCTGAGGCCAGAATGCAGCTGACGGCAGCTGCTGGGGTCAAACCAGATGGGATTGTGCAATGAACTGTAGGTTGCAGGGGAATTTGATCGTTCAAGTGGCTGTTCTAACTTTGACAGGGTCTTAAGTTGGGCTCAGAGTGATATGTTGAGCAGGGCTGGCAGAGGGATGACCTCAGGGTGTAAAACAGAGGTGACGGTATTAGTTCACGGGTCTAGAAACTTCCATTTATATGTCGGTGTGAAAAAAATATCTGAAGGTGAGGAAATGAAAGCGTGTGTGTTTGGACATGTATGAAACTCTGTCCCAAAGTGGCTTGAGGCTCAGACAGTGTGACGGACGGACAGACAAGCTAAAACTGTAAAGCCCTGCAGAACTCTGGTTAAGGGCTGAAGTGTGCTGACGAGACAGCAGCTGGAACAGACCCTGACAGAGCTCCAGCGTGCTGTCACATTCTCAGACTGCACATCTGTCACTATCAGATTTTCACACTCCAAATATTTTCCCTCCTTAAAGTTTTGGATTCCTTGTTTTTTGTATATGCTCCATTTGGATGTAATTAAAGAAGCCTCTGAACAAGTGATTGAAAAGGGCGCTCATGTCTTTAGTTGGGAGCTGGGTATATTTTTACCCAGAACTGACACTGTAATGTTACCTGTTTGACAAGATGGCATGAGGGCCTGTGGTCCAAATGATGTGTCATTCATTTCTATAAATATCTTAAAATTGATCATTTACTGTAAAATTTGCCCTGTTGCTCTAAGTGAGACTGACAAGCGTTTACTTTTTACTTTTCCACATTTTCCAATTTATTATAAAGTGATAAATGACAATATACACCACTGTTCAAAAGTTTTGAGTTGGCACTTTTTAATGTTTTTGGAAGTAGTCTCTTATGCTCACCAAGGCTGCATTTATTTGATCAAAAAATACTGTAAAAACAGTAATCTTGTGAAATATTATTACAATTTTAAGTAATATATTTGAAAGTGTAAATTACTTATTTGATTGCAACACTGCATTTCCACCATTACTTCAGTCCTCAGTGTCACACGATCCTTCAGAAATCACGTATATATTCTGATTTAGTGCTAAAGAAACATTTCTTATTATTATCAATGTTAGACAAGCTAAAACTGTAAAGCCCTGCAGAACTCTGGTTAAGGGCTGAAGTGTGCTGACGAGACAGCAGCTGGAACAGACCCTGACAGAGCTCCAGCGTGCTGTCACATTCTCAGACTGCACATCTGTCACTATCAAATTTTCACACTCCAAATATTTTCCCTCCTTAAAGTTTTGGATTCCTTGTTTTTCGTATATGCTCCATTTGGATGTAATTACAGAAGCCTCTGGACAAGTGATTGAAAAGGGCGCTCATGTCTTTAGTTGGGAGCTGGGTATATTTTTACCCAGAACTGACACTGTAATGTTACCTGTTTGACAAGATGGCATGAGGGCCTGTGGTCCAAATGATGTGTCATTCATTTCTATAAATATCTTAAAATTGATCATTTACTGTAAAATTTGCCCTGTTGCTCTAAGTGAGACTGACAAGTGTTTACTTTTTACTTTTCCACATTTTCCAATTTATTATAAAGTGATAAATGACAATATACACCACTGTTCAAAAGTTTTGAGTTGGCACTTTTTAATGTTTTTGGAAGTAGTCTCTTATGCTCACCAAGGCTGCATTTATTTGATCAAAAAATACTGTAAAAACAGTAATCTTGTGAAATATTATTACAATTTTAAGTAATATATTTGAAAGTGTAAATTACTTATTTGATTGCAACACTGCATTTCCACCATTACTTCAGTCCTCAGTGTCACACGATCCTTCAGAAATCACGTATATATTCTGATTTAGTGCTAAAGAAACATTTCTTATTATTATCAATGTTGAAAAAGGTTGTACTGGTAATATTTTTGACCATTTTTAGGATTCTTTGATGAAAAGTTACAAACAACAGACTTTATTTCAAATAGAAATCTTTTGTAACATTATAAATGTATTTACCATCCGTTGATCAATTTAGTACATCTTACTAAATATGAATTCTCTTAATATAATTTTTAAATGATTTTTATTATACTATAAATTGTTATTCTTTTCTTGCGTCCTTTATTGAGCAATATTTAACCCAAGATTGTGTGAGTTCGTGTGACCCAAACTAGACAACTGAGCAGCCAGGTCTACCTACAGGTCTGCCTTATATTCTGATTTAGTGCTAAAGAAACATTTCTTATTATTATCAATGTTATATTGATAAATATAAATGTATTTACCATCCGTTGATCAATTTAGTACATCTTACTAAATATTCATTCTCTTAATATAATTTTTAAATGATTTTTATTATACTATAAATTGTTATTCTTTTCTTGCGTCCTTTATTGAGCAATATTTAACCCAAGATTGTGTGAGTTCGTGTGACCCAAACTAGACAACTGAGCAGCCAGGTCTACCTACAGGTCTGCCTTATTATAAATATTTTCAAAGTCATCACTATTTTTAACAAAGGCACAAGCGGTTGCAAAACCAGGTGATTTTGAGGGTACAGTTCGTGACCAGTCTTTAATATTTAAGATAAGGTGGCAAACGTTGAGCAAGCTTAGGGGTTCTCAAACATAACACCAGATAGATGGCATTATCAGTGCACTGGGTTCTTCTGTCCATAGGAAAGACAAACAGTCTCTAAAATATTTTCTCATCAGGCTTCAGTTCTTATCATAAACACTTACGAGATTCCCAGTCCGGTTTGGCCCTTCCATTTAGTTCTGACCTGATTGTTTTTTTTGTTAAAAGAATGAGTGTGACCTGATAGAATTTTTTGTTTTCTTATGCAGCATAACTTTTTTCTATTAGTGACTCAGAAATGCCACAGCCCATTGTTTCTCAGCAGTAACTGTGAAAACTGCTCCCTTTTCCTGCTTTACATGCCAATTAAACAAGTACGCAGCGCCTGTCGCTCTTATTCTTTTAGTATTGGGTTTGGATCTAACAACTCTTACAAGCAACTGTTTAACCCACTGAATGCAACAGACTTTATATCGTTTAAAGCCTTATATTGAACTCTGAATAGAAGTGGCCTTATTTGACTTTGACTGAGAGGACTCATTATAATACAAGTATGGTCAGAAGGGAGTTGTACTAGAGATATTCAGGCCACAGTGTTAAGCAACCTTTAAGGGGAGATTCTCAGTGTTTACGCAACATTTCATGGCAACTAATATAGTTTTGTGTTAAAATAACACTGGTCTTAGCTGGTCTAGCTTGTCTTTCATCCTGCCCAAGCTGTTTTTGAGCTGGAGTAGCTGATCTAGCAGCCAGCCCCAACTGGTTTTCATCTAGTGTAGATGGTCAGCCAGCTGGTCTCCCAACCTGACCAGTTGACAAGTGCCCAAAACCCCTCTAAAACCAGCAAACCAGACTAGCCTGACCATCTTAAACTGGTTTTAGCAGTTTTTAAAAGCTGTTTTGCCATGTGTCTGCCTCATTGACTTGGTCTGTCTTCTTTTCCCGATTTGTCTTCCCCACCAAAGCTGTGTCATACACCCTAAAACTTTCATGCTCTGAGTAGGCTGGCTGAACTCAGCATGCATACTAATGCCGCTGATAATGGCTTTACACTGAACATCACCTCTGGCTATGTAAGAGAGTCAACCACTTAGCATTACTCAGGGGCTTACAATGACAGATCAGCTCCGAGGGAAAGAGAAAGGGAGATGACTGGGGAGAGACGCCAGCTTCCCAGACAGTGTCGCTTGGGTTTTTGGATTTGGGGACTGTGGTGGAATACGAACATCAAACGTTCGGGTGACCTAATTCTGAGAATCTCTGTCTGAGGTTGTAGGATATGGTTTCAGAGTGCATGTGTCTCATGAACTTTCCTTTAAGTCCTTCTAAAGGCAAGACTGCCTGACAGAGTGATATAAGGAAAAGAGGAAGACGGCCACTCAAGGTGGGATAATTTCAACTCTGTCGGTATCTGAAGAATCTGTGAGTCATATCTCTTCAGACATAGACCAAACTCTCTCAGCTCTACATCCTGTTTACAGTCTGATGAAGTTCATAATTGCCGTGTTATGATTTCGGTGTGGATGAAGCACATGTGAAATATTCTTTCTGTATGCTATCTGTATGCAGATTATCTGGTTTGAGACTATCACTGGATGTTATTTGACTAAGCCGCCATTCATCGGGCATTGTATGAATTGTTTTCTTCTCTTGGTCATAGTCTGTTAAAAAAAAGTTGATCGGGTGTCTCGCTGTTTTTCTTTCCATCAGCTCTCTATTTCAGTTCCACAGTATTCTGATTCATTGTTATTCTCATTCTCACTCTCCATTCCATGTTTGTACACCTGTTACCAACCCTCTCACGCTGAAGCAAAAGAAAGTGAAAAGAAAAGTTTTTGCTATTTTAAGGTTTTATAACAGTGTTGTCACTAGTGCACTAGTGAAGGTGTGAGGAAGCCATAGAAACTAGAAGTATTTGCAAGTCTTTGTTTTAATGACAGCAGCATTCAAGCTGTGTGAACTCAAGTTACAACCAGGTTAAAATGCCTCACCTGATCAGGTGTAAATATGGTCATAGTGTGAGAAAGACACATACAGTATTGATTAATAACATACACTACTGTTCAAAAGCTTGGGGTCAGATATTAGAATGTTTTCTCAAGGATCTTGTGACACTGAAGACTGGAGTAATGGCTGCTGAAAATTCAGCTTTGCGTCACAGGTATAAATTAAATGTTAAAACAATATAAAATAGAAAACAGTTATTTTTATTTGTAATAATATTTTACAATAATACTGTTTTTTGTATTTTAATCAAATGTAGCCTTCGTGAACATACTTTGAAAAACATTTTAAAAAATTACTGACCCCACCTTTTAAATGGTATTTTACATTTATTAAGGAATACTATATATGAACAGAGTGGTTCGGAACAGTAGTCTCTTGTATTTGGAGGTTGTTAATTTTTTTTATTGCACATCAGGCCATGGAATAACTGCAGCGTTTTAATCTTTCTGTTTAAATTTGGAGCGCCCCTCCCAGCATTTAACCTCGTACCCACTTCCTGTGTTCCCAGACACTCGCGCCAGGCTGTCGCTCAGCAGGTAAACCACATTGTTTATCTTTGACTGCCCCTGGCATATCCCACTGATGGACCAGTCTGACCTGGCCTATCAGACAATAGGATCTTATCAGTTAATACATATGGCTCTCAACATGAGTGTCCACTGGACCTCATTCAATGTCAAGAACCCATTAATTAAACTTATTTAATTAACCATCTAAACTTAATTGTTTATTCATCAAAATGGCCACTTGGGACCTTACTGATGTTCTTGATTGGATGAGAGGTTTTAGATATTAATTTCAGGCGTGCGCGATGTGGTGCTACCATTTTTATATGTCTGTACATTTTTGTACACAAGTTGTCAGTATTACTCTGTATCTCCATGTTTATTAGTAACTAAAATATTTTCCATGCCCATAAGAGGACTCAAATTTCCTGCCAAACATTTCTCTCATGGCTGAAGTCACTTCCTGGAAACAGTAACAACTTGACTGCAGATAAACAGTGCGCTAGACAGGAAGTGAGGCGGCACACTGTAGCGCTCTAGTCTTTCACCTCTTATTGTTCGTACTGTCGATCGTTTGTTAGGGCCGAACCCAGTTAGCTTGCAAATACCTCAACTCTCCTATTTTTCCATCTCGTCCTTTCCTCTAACTGCGTTCAGTCTCTCATCGATACTATTACTAGCCCTCAGAACAGGTCTTTTGGTGACAGCTGCTGTGTTCAGATATTTCTTTTCCTCAGTTCAGTGGGTGTTATTCGAATGCATGTATAAAACTCTAGTTTGTGCACTAGCATTTCGTGTTGTTGTTTGTCTTCCACATCAGACTAACAATTAAACTGCAAGATGTTGTATGTGAACGTAATACAGCTAAAAATGCTGCACACGTACAGTCATGAATTTTTTATCACATTTCCTCTTTTTATTTTTCCCCTTTTCTCTCTAGTCTTTTTCCAGCTCAGTGAGCAAAAGAAAATGCCCGTGTTAAGTGACTGTAATAGGTCAGCTTAAAGTCTTTCACAGCAGCAGCAGATTTTGAATATCATTGTCTATTTGGCCCATCTGAGGCAGTGACCACACAAAACGCTGAACTCAATTCTCCACAACTGACCTGTACTGAGTTGAGATGGTATCTGAGATTATCTGGCTGTCAGAAGCTGTTCCCTTCAGCTGCAGTTCACCTAACCTGACACGAAATGTCTTCATTTACATTACAGTTCTCATCCATGGCTGGTTAAATAGCAATAAAATGACCAAGTTGGATATCAGATTGTATTATATGACTAACAATGCTAAAGTGCTATTGTAAAATCATCGCTAATGAACATCTGCACACCTTCAATTAAATTGCTTAAGCAAAATTAAATCGCCTGGACTCCCTGTGTATTTAGTTTATTGCAAGCTCTGGTGGGATTAGAGGTAAGCATGGACACTTGAACATAGGTGGAAAATGGATTTGTTTGGCTATTAGGAATCAATATTTCCTTTAAATGTTTACACATCTGATATTAATGTTATATTGCAAGGTTTATTTGAAATGAGTGATTTTATTACTGATTTAGCTGCAAATAAATGTCTATCATTGTAAATAGCTGAATAAGATAAGAACGGTTTCTCTCATCGCTCAACATCATTGTGGGTTTTTTCACTGCAACTAAATTGGCATTTATTCTAATAGGTTTTTTTTAGAGCTCTCACAATTCTCTGTTTATTTATTGTTGCAAAATGGATTGTAAATATGACAATTGGGTCCTTTTAATGACTCTGCTCAAAAATGACAAAAGCTATGTACTAGTTGTTTATTGACAGAAGTGCTGTGAGGGAATAAGAGAATAGAGGGATGGCGAAGAGGGAAAGTGGATGACTGACTGTTTGTTTTTTACAACCTTTTCTTCTTTCACCCCAAAACACGCACATCATGAATTTCGTTTGGCCGGCATACTCTGACCACACACACACACACATTTTATAGATATAAATGCAGTCTCCACATGCTCACTGACAAAACAAAAAAGGCTAACGGGAAGCAAACTGCACACACATACACACTAGATATCACTAAAATCAGTTATCATAGCCACAAGGAACATTCCTTCGTTTTCATTTCGCAGTCTTCCTCTCATTAACGTGGCCTTTTAATTAGCTGCCACTCTCTATCTCTGTAGCAATAACCTCCCTGGAGACCGGCCCCACACACACACATACGATTTGATTGAGATGGTCTGTAAGGGATTCTAGATAATAAGCATCAATTTAATCTTAATGTTTTTTTGGCCTGCCTTACTCAGTTTGGCTTTACTGTTGTCTCACTTCCTCTCATAGGTTTATTGACCTGTTCACATACATTTTAAAGAAGAAGTTTAGATACTGCCTGTATGTCAAACAGATTTTCTGTTCGTTTTATATTATCTGTAACTATAGTTCTGATGGCTAAAGTAAATATAAGTTCCATTTATACTATGATATTATAAAGACAAAATGTTGTTTAAAATGTAATTTATTGGTATTTATGTTGTCACTTTGCAGTACTAAAGCCAAAATAAATGATTAACATAATGTCAGGAAAATTAATAATTCAAAATAATAATTAATTTATTTGTAAAATTGCTTTGTAAAGCACTTATTAATGATTAATAGCCAAAGTGTGCATGAGCAAAAAATAATAATAATAATAATAAAAAAACAATATATATATATAAGTCTTAAGTAGCACGGGTATGTTTTTAGCAATAGCCAAAAATACATTGTATGGGTCAAAATTATCGTTATTAAATTATTATTTTTCTTTTATGCCAAAAATCATTAGGATATTAAGTAAAGATCATGTTCCATGAATATATTTTGTAAATTTCCTACCGTAAATATATCAAAAATGTATTATTATTAGTAATATGCATTGCTAAGGACTTCATTCGGACAACTTTAAAGGCGATTTTCTCAATATTTAGATTTGTTTGCACCCTCAGATTCCAGATTTTCAAATAGTTGCATCTTGGCCAAATGTTGTCCTATCCTAACAAACCATAGATCAATGGAAAGCTTATTTATTCAGCTTTCATATGATGTATAAATCTCAATTTCGAAAAATTGACCCTTATGACTGGTTTTGTGGTCGAGGGTCACACACACATAGATATATATATATATTGTGTATCACATTTACGTACAGTGCAATGTTAACTACAGCAGGCAACTAGGCCTTGGTTTTTGTGAATAAGGCACAATCTGTTATTATCGGCCTAATTTGCATAGAAAGTGGTGTGTTTGACTTCTGATTAATTGATATATTCACGATGTAGCTTGGTTCAACAACTTGATTGTTGTCAAGTCTTAACTACCAGTGGCAACAAATGCTGTTTTGATTTGTAATTTTAGCGGCTTTTGTGACTCTTAATGACATGAGTGAGTGAGGCCTGGATAAAACAGAGAATAAGATATAGACAGCAGACAAAGAGGATGACGAACAGCAGTAGAGCTGTAACAAGAGGTCTTCTGAGACAGGCCTAGTGTTATGCTAAGTGAGCATGTCATTTAATCATTTCATCTTTGTAAAAGGGAAAGGAAAAAAGCAAAGTGCGGAAGAGAGAGCAAGAGCGAGAGACATCTAAATAATAAAGTACACTGAGTTTTTCATTATATGTAAAATGAGTCCTGCGATGCTGAATGACTCTAGTTTCAAAGTGCTCTCAAATGAGCCAGAAACTGAATGAGCTTTAGAGATGCTACTGCTGGGCTGGGTTGCTGTTCTGCTTCTAAAAATACCCAACTAGCACGGCAAGAACCAACCTAGCGCTTTCTGAGCAAAAACAAACTACATTTGTATTTTAAGATTCTTCTAAAATGATAATCACATTGACATGATTCCTTTAAGAGGTTCTGAGCAAGGTTTAAGCTGCTGCTTGTAGAGGAGAAAGAGAGTATGACACTTACATCTTTGGTAATAAAGGAGCTTAGCAGCGTCACAAAGGACCAGAAGAAGATTCCACAGCTCAGAATGATCTTTCTGTTGAATCGGTCCCCCAGGTAACCAAAAATGGGTGCGGCTATCATGAAACTGCAGATGAAAACTGGAAAGAAAAACAGAGACAGACACATTTAACTTTCATTTTCACATTTCTCTCATACTTGGTAGCATTTCCTTGCAGTCAAGATCAAAATGACATTGTAAGTTCTAAAAAAATGGCCCACTTATGCGGATGAAAACTAAAAAGTGATACCATGTCAATCCACATCCTTATTCTTTAAAATGAGGAGGAAGCTTTAAGATTCCCTTTCTGTTTCCCTAATTCACTTCCTACCACAATCCCCTTATGAATGACTGCACATTAACTAATAGCCAGACAAAACCTATACTCACAAGAGTTGTTCTTATCACAAGATTGCTTTAACCAAGCAGTTTTCCATTACTGTACATTTGCTTAATGCTGTCATAATTCACATAATTGATTAGGGTGCTACCTGCATCTTTCAGTTTCTATATTTTTTTATTCTGTTTTATAGTTTAATTCTGATCGGGGGTTTTTTGTCTTTTTCATAGGTTACATTTTTTTTTATTATTCTTTATTTATTTATTTTTTGTTCAATGTCAGTTTTTCCATTTTTTTCCCACTACATCTATGTTTAGATATCTGCATGACGCACTCCAATAAGGTCCTCAATTTGTGTGGTATGCCCAGATTCTATTCTTTTGTATTATATACTATATATACTATGCACCTGCATGCTTATAGAAAGTACTTTATTAACAGTTGAAAATTGGCATCTTCAGCAAATAAAGCAAACTTGTATGTAGCTAATGTAAATAATTCCTGTAAAGGTGCCCAGATACCGTAATAATGTCGCAAGTTTCTTAATCCTGCAGTTGCATACGCAACAACTCCAGTTGGGTTTGAAGGAAGTTACATTTGAAGTGTTTTCATAATGAGTTTGCATAGATGGCACAAGATACTAATGCTTATATGAAAACTTCAGAGCTGTAGATTTTGAGGATTTTTTGCCATCTGCACAAACACTGAAGTGGTTGTGTTTGTGTTATGCAATGTGAGGATGTGTTTGCAAGCTTACAGATGAGGAGAAATGCACTGCAAGTGCCATGATCTATAATACATTTACATCCTCCTTTGTGCTGTGTTGAGTCTGGGCTGAAGTTTCAGCCATCTTCCACCCTTGATCAATGGCCATGTTTGGATATTTAATAACTCCCCATTTTTGCGGAAGGCTGAATTTGCTGAAGCCACCGGAAACATTGCCCTGTGTTATCCTTGGCTGCTAGTTCAAGCCAAAGCCCGACCTGACTTGAGTATATCCACTCCAGAAGCAAGTACGGAGCCTACACCAAGCCTGCTGGGAAATCAGAACTCTCTCCACACGCTTGAATCTCTACAAATTACAGCAGCACATGCTAAATGATCTGCTATTTCATCCCTGAGTTCTCTCGCTTAGTGTTCGTAATTAGGCTGCCTTTGAAAATCGTTCCAAAAATGAAAAAGATTTCAGGACGCTCAATGTTGAGTAAATGCAAAACAAAAGTGAGTTAACTATGTGTGTGTGCTTTAAATGAGTCAATGCTGGACTTGATTACAAAAACATAAGTATGATTTGATAAAGAGGATGCTGTAGGATGAGATGATAGCAAAACTGGTGCTCTGTTGTGCAACAATGTCTCAAAACAGAAGACACAGGAGGATCAAAACATCACTTTGTTGTTTAATGACAAGCAAAAAGTCTCGTAATGAAACTCTTTGCATGAAATTTCTCTGTCACGAAGTACAACACATCAACACAGTACTTTTATATCAACTACTTGAATTGTTGTTACCACACATTGTGTATAAGAGATAAGGTTTTCAAATGTTTTTTTTTTCTATACATACATTACCGTTCAAAAGTTTCGGGGCAGTAATATTTTTAAATGTTGTAAAATTAAAAGAATGTTTTCTATTTGAATATTTTTTCAAATGGAATTTATTTCTGTGATGGCAAAACAGTCATTACTCCAGTCTTCAGTGTCACATGCTCCTTCAGAAATCATTCTATGAGCTGATTTGCTCCTCAATAAATATTTTTTATTATCATTATGGTTGAAAACAGTTATGCTGATATTTATGTAACTGTAAACTTTTTTTTCAGGTTTTTTAACTATTTCATATGTTATTAGAAATGGTTACTACTAAGGAAAGAAAAAAGAAAAAAACTAATTGAAATGAATGTCTGTAATGTGCATTTAATCAGAGGATACATTTTCATAGATGATATACTGAATGAACAGAAATCCCACATGCTATGATCCATCTAAGCACAGCTCAACTAAAGCAATCAACACCTCTCCTTCTTTCTGAGATGCTGATCTCCCCCATTATTCAGAGCTGTCTGAGCCATGTCCTCTGCTAATTCCTCTGTTAATGACCTCACTTCTTGTCTGTGTTCATCACATCATATATAGAAACACCTGTGTGTTTCTGTGTGACTGTGAGACAGAGACAGTGAACATATGGACCAGCACCAAACACACAAAATGTGTGCAGTGAACGGCTCCTGAAATATTCATGCCTCAGCTTTCCCTGATGAACTCTTTGCTCTGAATTAGCATGCTAGACAGATCAGGATGTTCTTTCTTAATAGGGTGAGTTTCACGTTAAGGACAGATTCCTGACAGAGGGACAAAGACTAGACATTTACATTTAGTCATCTAGTAGATGCCGATTCAGAGCGATTTACAAATGAGAAACAAAGTAGACAAGCTTAAAGAGCAAGTACACACTTTAAGCTTTTTTCCTGCATGTTTTAGTAAAAAAAATACTATTGCACTGTTGTTCAAACCAAAACATTAGGCATACATCTTCATGCTGAAATAAACTATATTAAAAGCTCTTTTGTAGCTCTCCAGAATACTTCATTTTGATTGGCCATCCTCACCATTTTGCAGCCAAATTTTGTTCTGTAATGACCAATGAACTGTATACTGTATTTTGACCATTATTCCAATCAACCGTTTGCCTTCATAGCATTTTTTTTATAAGAATAACTATTATTCATTTTTATTATTTATTTATTTTTATTTCTTAATTTCTATGTAATTTCATTACTTTACTAAGTTCATTTAATTACTATTAAATTCTTTGTTAAAATTTCCTAATTTTTATTCAAATGTTTGACTGAAGAGGTTTTTTTCTGTAGTTTGCCCTCTGCCAGGAGCTCTGACCTGAAGTTATTCCCCTGAAGCATGAACATACTTCCTCATAATGGTATTTCTTAGATGCCTTGAGGCATGTCACACACCTCACCTGTCCGTCCAGGTGACTACTGTGGGAATTTTCGACTTAAAGCAAGTACGCTGCTTTATGTGACCTCCAATGGTGTTTTTCTGAGGTGATTTATTAAGAAAACATGAGCAACTGTGTAATGTGTTTCAAGCGGCTGATTCACCGCCTGTAAATGTCATTCTAGATTCACTCTCATTTAGAGCGCAATGTTCCGCTGTCATTCACCGCTACTTGCCTTCTATTTAAAATTCATGCTGTCTTGAAACTGTCAGAAAAGCTCCCAGATAAATGAGTGCACACACTCACACTCCTCTGTTATCCTCCTTATTTTTTTTTCTTTGAGGGATAAAAGATGATATAAAGATGGATTACATCCCGTCACAGTTCTGACAGACACTGCACCTTTACCCTTGCTTACTTGCTTTCTTTAACCCGTCTGTCAGAGCGTGGTGACCCTTCATATTTCGTCTTTGTCATGCAGGATCCCACTAGTTCTTCAATTTTATATTCCACTGCTATAGTTAGCCTCACAACGGGTTTGCTGTTTTCCATGCTTTGTTTTTAGCAACAGGAACCAAAGAGACTAACTGCTCTGGCTTAATATATACAGTAGGTTATTTGTATATACCCTATCATATTGAAAACCATCTTGGAGTCCACGGAAAAGTCCTTTTCTGGAATATTTCTTTGGGTTTTACACAAACTTTGTATTATGTTTGCAGTGGAAGAAATGGTTTCAGTAATTGTGGTACAGTGATTCATTGTAGGGAGTCAATACTTGTCTATGGCAAGCAGACTTACAGTATCATGTGAGACTCACACTGTACTAATAATAGACACACAGGAGATATGAGTGAATGTTGCCTATAGAATGGCATGAAGGCTGGTGAATGAATGCTGCTTGAATGAGAAATTATTTAAGGATCGACAAATACAGTCATTTAGATCACATTATCTGAAATTACTCTTACTGGTATCCTATATGATTCCATAAGATCAAACCATATTCTACTGTACACCATTGTTTCCTGCAATGCTTTTCTGATTCATTAACTGATGAGCTGGTTCTATTTCATAAATCAAGATCACAAACAAATGACTCATAGGAGACAATTATTTTAAAGAACTTTTCAAAAACAACTTTTTGGAGTTGGATTGGATCAGTTTGACAGATCTTTCACTGAACTGAATCAAACAGAGAAGTTACTAAATCAACATCTCACTCACTTACTGAACTGCAAGTTATAATCATTTTGTGGCTATTTTTTAATCAATGAAGAAGAGTTTGTTTTCTTTAAAGAAATACTTTCAAACAACAAGGACACATTAAACTGATCAAAAGTGACAGTTAAGGCATTTATATTGTTAAAAAATCTATTTCCAATAAATACTGTTCTATTGTTCATAAAAGAATCCAAATTCAGATTTATCATCACAGGAATAAATTACATTTTGAACTATATTAAAATAGAAACAGTTATTTTAAATTATAATTATATTTCACAATATTACTGTATTTCTGATCTACCAAATGCAGCCTTGTTGAGCATTAGACACTTTTATCAAAAACATCAAAAACTCTTACTGACTTCAAACTATGTGTGTATTACGTTTTAGGAAACACTGCTGTACACTGGAAAGAAGCATAAAAAAACAGTTTTAAAATGAATGTGCTTCATGTGATGCAGTAAGGTGGAATTTCTGTCTGAACTCTCAGTGCATTCTACATCTAGTATCGACCTTATTTAAGTCTAATTGTTTGCAACATACCAAACCTCTGACCTAAACGCAAATTTTCTTTAACTATACACTGACTAAAGGAACAACCAGATTTTTCCCACAGTACCTGAGATGCCACACGCCTGAAACATCTCAGTTTCGAATCTGCGGTTGATGCTTGACAACAGAACTCCGTAATGAAATAGCAGAGATGCCAGTTCGCATTCCGCTACCTGTGAATCGCTGTAAAAAGAAACCCAACCTGCTTCTGTTGATGCAAATTACAGCCCTATGCAAATTACATGCTGTAATTATCTGCTTTAGATCACATCACAGAAAAACATCAGTCAGGGTAGAAACATTACGCTGCTGACGTGTTGTAATGTCAAGCTCTTCAAAAGTTGCTTTAATAGGCTCATTAGGCGATTTTACACTTCTAGACAACACATATTTGGGCTCTGTCAAAATGAATGAAGCATCCTGACTCCTGAGCTCCTACTCGGCCTTCCCCATACAGCCAATGGCGATTTGAGCCAGTGTGGGCGAGTGTGATTTAACAGGCAGAAGTGGGTCATGTGTGGTGGGCTATAGCTGTGGATGACTAAACTAATGACATCACACTGCATTTAATTGCTTGGATATCTTTCATTGGCAGTGTTCAAAAACGCCTCTACTTCGTGACTCAGCCTTCAATCGCAGTAGGAGTGAGTGATGTAATAAGTGTAGGAGTAGCCTCAGAAAATAATGAGACACCTAGAATCAAGACAAATCGATATCAATCAACGGCCATTTTAATTTAACAGATCAGATTAAATCTTATTCAATGAATCGTGCGTTTGAGTGTCTGTGTAGGCTGAATCGAAGGATACTAATGCTTGCTTTGATCAAAGACCAAAGCTTTATTAGAGAATGTTACTATGACAACAGAAGACTATACCTGTACTGCACTGTGCAGTTTGTGACTCAGTCTACAAGAATTATCATAGCTTTAACCAGCATTGTCCCGCCGTCAAGGAGAAACACGCTCAGCCATGAAGCCTTCACCTGTGTGACAATAACGACTTCTGTTCTCCTCTAATCATTTCTTTTGGATGACATTCGGACAGTGTGTGAGTGGGTGTGAAAAATCGTGACTAGCTAGTCTAAGCAGAATCGGCCGAGAGGACACGCACAGAAACACAGCACCTCAGGGTGGGAGCAACACAACCTCCACTCCACTGCTGGATGCACAGAAAGAGTTTTGACTTTCTGAAAGCAAAGCCGTCAGGGCCACTAGTTTGTTTAGAACGTGTTCTAAAACCTTTTGCATGCAAATTGCTGGCATTGAGATGGAAAGTGTTATACAACAGGTTAATAAGGGGAAGGCTGAGCTCAGTGAAGACATCATAATTAGCCAGAAAGTGTCAGGGACACCCCGGATTAAAAAGGCTTAGTTCAGGGAAAAAATGCATTTGCTTCATGAATGCGTCATTACATGAAGATTGTATAATGTGAAACTGCACCTATAGAGACAAGGCAAGAGGATCTTTATCATTTGCTGCAAAACTGAACTAACTTGTAAATGTTAGGTTGCAGGAGAGATTGTGATATGGACAGGACTGAAATTTCTTATGAGCACTTTATAAAACACACTCTTTAAAATAAACTAAAGGCTCCAAAAGGTTGTTTTTACAGTGATGCCATAGAGGAACCATTTGAAGAACCAGTGAACAGTTCTTAAATGAACCATTTTGAAGAACATTTTAAAAATCTAAAGAACCTTTTTCGACTAAAGAACGTTTTCTGCATTTGAAAGGTTCCATGGATGTTCAAGGTTCTTCATGGAGCCATCAATGCCAATAAAGAACCTTTATTTTTAAGAGTGTAAAAATATTTTTTTTTCTGTTTATTGCAGGTAGTCTGAGAGAGAGAGAGTAAAATGCATGTTAACACACAGTTGTTCATGTTTGTTATATCAGTGTGTCTTTGTGTGAATGTAGGCCTGTTTGCTTTCGTGTGCAAGTTATTAAACTCTCTTTAGTTGACAGTCAAGTCCATGATTTGACCTTGATGGAGGGCACACTCTCATTGTCCTCCTTCTGTTCTTCTGTTAGGAATCTCTCCGCTGAGCCAGTGGAGTGTGTTCATCATACACTGAAAAAAGTGAAACTACTGTGTTGTTCATTTAAAGTGCATTTTTACATTGGACTAATCATCATACTTCTCTTATCGGCTCTCTCTAGCTTTGCAAATGTTTTCATAACTTCTTGATCTCATAATCTTATAGCCAGGCATTTAGGGTAATCTAATAGACAGACCTTGGCCTTTAAATGTGATGTTCAAACAATATAAACACAGTGAGAACAGTGCCCAGCTGTTATGTTATACAGCAGTGTTTGAGGTGTTTATAGTGATGCTTGCTTGTTTTTTTTTTTTTTTTATTATTAATTATTCATTATAAATGGCACAATAAAGCATTTGGAGATATTTCTTTACTTTCCCATTCAGTTTTCAGACTAAATTAATGGCATATTTGTGCTATGATTACAAGTGCAATATGTTGTGCTTTGATCTGTAAAGAGGATCTTTTACCTGCCAGGAAACGTTGGTGACATTCTTTTTTTTGATTCAACGGAATTGCTCGTGTTAAACGATGCCAGGTAATGATCATGGGAATATCAATTTAAAATATGTCAGCTGAAAAACAAGTCCTTAGATGGTTAAGAGCCTGTGTGTTGGTAAGTAAGGAAGTCAAACATTATCTAATAGAGTGTAGACAAGGAGTGTGCATTCTCTCTCCACTGGAGTAGAGTTTCGTTTTTGTTTTAGCTGAACATACCTGAACATAATTTTCACTGGACAGTGACTGAGTCAGGTGCATGAAGGTATGCAGGTACTGCATTTCTAACGAATAAGGGCTGGCCACTGTTAGTCAGCAATTTTCAGTATGTCACACTTAGTCCAGGAAATGCAGTTTGGGTACAGTTTTTATTGTTGACTGTTGAAGTTCATTAACCCTGTCATGAAATATGTTTGGTATGTAAATGTTTTTGCAAGAAGTTTCTAATGCCTACCAAGTCTGCATTTATTTGATTAAAAATACAGAAAAACTTAAATATTTTGAAATATGAATACAATTTTAAATAACTGTTGTGAAAAATGTGATTTATTCCTGTGATGGCAAAGCTACATTTTCAGCATCATTACTCCAGTCTTCAGTGTCACATGGTCCTTCAGAAATCTTTCTAATATGCTGATTTGCTGCTCAGGAAGCATTTCTTTTTATAAATCTTGAAAACAGTTGAGCTGTTTAATATTTATTTGAAATAGTAATATTCTGTTACATTATAAATGTCTTTACTGTCTGTCCCCTTTGAGCATTTTTGGTTGTAATTTTACAAATTTCATAGAAAATATTAGGCTGGTACTGTACTATTAACTTTAAACTGTTTACTGTAATACGCCTGAAACCGCAGAACAATCGGATACAGTGAATTATGCATGTCCGAACCATTCATTCTTCAGCGTGCTCAGACAAATGACAGTCTGTGGACTTTGCAGGTGCAGAGAGACAGATGCTGAGGAAGTGACATTAAACAGGAAGCCGTCTGTGTATATTTGTGTATGTGGATGGTTGAATACCTGCATGTGTCTTTTCTCATTGTGTGTTCACAATCTATAGAGGCCTCAATAGAATATGAGAGGATGTTGAGTTGTTTGAGAGTAAAAAGAGGCAATGAATCAAGCCAAAGCAAACAGATGAAAGTATAGTGGAAGCTGAACAAAGAGATTCAAAGCTCAGCTTTTCATGAAGAATATAATAACACAGTAAACAGAAGTCACCTATAACAAGATAAATGGTCCTAAAACTGAAATGCAAGACATCACATCAGGGATAAAAGCATAGTTTATATTAGTAGCTGTTCTAAAGTAGAAAATAAGTCTGTCTTTAACACAGAAAATGCTCTGATGTCATAACTAACAGCTGATACTCCTAATCCTGCAACTTACATAACTGTTTAGCCACTGGAAAGATGCATGCAAAAATACCATCCACTATCACTTCTCATACACTTCTGTCAATGTTTAGTGCTAGCAGCAAGGAAAACGGATGCGTCACAGCTGCAATGATGGAGAGCTTTCAAGTGACTATTACGCGGCTGTTCTGTTCAAAACTGTTCAAAAAGCCTGATGACAAATGCTTAGCCATTAGCTCAGGGGCAGCCTGTCCACGAATTAGCCACCCACAATCCATCTCTCCACTTCCTCATACACAGAGAAAGAATATTCCATAAAGATTTTTTCCATCCCCCATTAGAAATGTGCTTGAGCGAAGCAAACTTTAATAGAGATGTCCTTAAAACATGGCTAAATGGACTTATGTCAAAGAGCAGAGGCAGTTATATCGCGATAAGGCTGAAGTGGTGACAGTTCTTGATTCAGTTAGCATTCAGATTTTTTTCCTTTCACTTTATTGTGGCATTCGCAAAGCATGCAACGTGTTTTATAAGACAGCTGGAAGTTTTCAGAATTAAAAATGGGAATAACATTGAGCACTGAATGAAAAATAACACAAAGCACTTTCATGTGGTTTACAGCATGCAGTATTATTTTGAATTGGAGGGTGCTGTTTTGTTTCTGTACGCCCATATTAACTGCACTTCTTATGTGAAAGTGGTTAGAAACAAAAATGTGGGTCTGTGTGGGATGGAGAGCGGGAAGAGTTTGTGGATTAGTGCTGGTAAATGAGGCTGACCTGTCCCAGGTCATTTTTAGATACAAAAAAGGCAAAATAGTAATTAGCAAAAATACTACAAGGTAAAAAGCTAAAAGTATACCAATTAGAGTTATGATTGCATAGGTCCAGTATAGGATACAGATGACGAAGATGATGGTAATGGAGCGAAACTCTTACAGTAAAGGTTTTCCGGTCTCCATAATAACAATGAGAATGTATACAAAATGTATTTGTAAAGCAAAACCTAGCAATCCCAGAGCCAAAAGGCTCTGAATGATGATGTATCATAAAACTATGCAAAGCACTAATCTTTCTAAATCTGCTTCGGAACAATATCTATTGTGAAAAGTGTTATTGCAACTGACAGCTCCATTTTAATAACACAGTGACTAAGCTTGACACCCAAAAACATATTCACATAACACATACACCTGTTGCATACCGCTACTGAAAGTATGAACAATATTCCAGTTTTCAGCCTGGATTCTCCTCTTTACTGTAAATCTGTCAGGGAGGTGTTGTATGCTCTCTTCTCGGTTCACATTACAATTTCCCCATAAAATTATGCAACATTATAAAGTAAAACCTGATGCTTCACCTTTAAACCTCAATGAAGGTTTTTCAGGAAATGTTAATATGCAAGTTTGCATCCAAGGATGGTTTTGCGAGAAAAAGTTTAGCGTATTAGAATGTCTACCGATATATCTGATGGAAATGCTAATTAATTCCTGTTAACGCAATCTTTTTTTTTTCTTTTTTTTTGTGTGCATATATGTTGATACTTCAAATGTTGTGAATAGTTTGGAAACACTTATTGTGAACTGCTCACAGGCCATTCCTGTAGTGTTTGTCAGATATTTTGCATTGACATTTGGCATCCAGACCGAAGCTGCTGTCATGCCTATGACGGATGTATCTGTGCGTCTACCCAGAGACTCCACCTTTGGATTTTTCTCACCTAACCTTCATGCTCATGCATACCTCCGTCAGAATTCCGCCTCAATGAAGGGCTTAGCTGATGCTTTCACCACAACACAAACACACAGGGCTGCCTACCCGCTGAACATCACCAGCATTCCTCTCGTTTACTTCATTGCAAACCATTTCAAAGAAACTATTTCAGGCTTCAGTAGTCTTGGCGTACCGGTTGTGGGTGTGTTTGATTTATGTGTGCGAAAGCACGTTTCTTGGCGTATTATGTGTAAGTTGTTGGGTAAAGCTTCACTGAAATAGGCCACACTGTTTGTAGCGTACCAGAATGTAGCAGTGACTTTTTTTTTTTTGATACACCACGATCAGCGCTGTCAAGGTTCTGGGGTGAAGCCTTGCGATTGTGTGGCCCGCATGTGGAAGTTGTGGTAAATGGTGTTAGGTTATTACGCTTTTCACCACTCACTATTAGCTCTCAGCTGCACGCGTGCCTTTCAACAGATCTAATAGGGAGGAGAGGAGCGCCACTGATAAAAGGGAAGATCAACTCAACACTTTCCAGGTGAATAGTGTTAGCACAGAGAGTGTGGGACATTTACATGGTGCGTAGGCACACATTATGCACAGAAACACACTTCTTTGAAGAAACACAGTTGCACTTTTACAACCTTCCACACACAGAATAACAATGCCATAGCCTAGATGTTTTAAATGTCCACTGGAGGTTATAAATCGAATCCAGATGAAGATTTATGTTCAGAATTTTCATCAGTTTGGTGTGTTCGGAAAGCTCTTTTGAAGCTAGCTTCCCAAAATACAAGAGAGTTTAATTTTAAACAGATTTATTTTCTATTTCTAATTAACTAGAATCTTTTGATTCATTTCACCAATATGACTCATTAATTTTTTCCCCTGCAATTGTCACTAAAAGCATCAATTAGAACTATAAGCACAAATTTATGCAACAAACATAATGACGAACAGAAATATTTACCTATTTCACTATAGAAGGATATAAAATGCCATGCATGGACTTGAAATGAAGCAGTGAATCGTTTCTTTGGACAGATTCTTTTGAATGAACCGTTTTTTTTTTATTGAATGAATGAACTGTCCAAACTAACTGATTTACTAAAATGAATCGTGTGAAACAGTGAATTGTTTTCTTTGGATAGGTTCTTTTGAATGAACTGTCCAAACAAAGTGATTTACTAAAATGAATTGCGTGAAAAAACTAATTGTTTTCTTTGGATAGGTTCTTTTGAGTGAACTGTTCAAACAAAGTGATTTCCAAAAGTGAATCGCGTGAAGCAGTATATTGTTTCTTTGGACAGTTTTTTTTTCTGTGAATGAATGAATGAATGAATGAATGAATGAATGAATATACTGTTCAAACTATAATTAATCACATTTCCCAAGACTACTTGAAAGACAGAATAGTTCAGAATTTGTGATTTACTCGCTCACTTCACTCAACTCTAAAGTTTCATGCACAATATAATGTGATATTTTTAAAAATCATGTAGCGTCTTGTCACACTACACTGTCACCCAGTAAGAAAATGTTGTTAAACTGGGTGCATCACTGCTCTCACTCAGTTATTTACCAATAGAGCACAGAAAATATGTTCTGACACTGATTCCTTCACTATGGACAATAAAGGTAAAAATAAGTCAACCGTACATGGGAAATGGAGCTTTAACTGTATTTTTACAGTACCGGCCTTGGTTAGAAACCAGAATTGAGTCGAGAAAAGATAATATCCTGTAATTTCCTTGCTTACGGCTGGTTAGACTCCATGTTATAGCTGGGGGCTGGTGTGTGAGAAGCGTGGGATATGGGCTTTTTTAAAGTGGGTGTGGAGTTTTCCTCTCCAGCCCAGAGCTGTACATCTAATGATAGGCCAGCATTCAAACGACAGTGTGTGTAAATGTGTGTGTCTATGCTGAGGTCCTTGCCAATGCTGTTTAAACCAATGTGACAAATTTACTCACGTTGGTAAGTGCAAATGCACACAAACCCTCACGTACAAACATAATATATCAAAGGATCACACCCATGTTCTCTCTCCCTGAATGTACTATAATAAACGGTTTGACCTTGAGAGATGTTATTGTGTGTGGATGGGTGGTTGAGTCCACAGGGGACAGAGAAGAATAGACCCTCGCCTTGTATTGATTTGTGCATGTCTTCGTCATACAAGAAAATACTCAGGGATTGTGCCAAGCCTAATCTAACTCTAATGTCTGAGGGATTATTATGGGTCATTGTCAAAAATGCTTTGTTGTGTTGACCACTGAGAGAGCTTCAGTACAGATTGGGTCTGATGTTTTTTGTCTGTTTATTTGCTCTCTCTGTTCCTGTATTCCATTTTTGGAGGAAAACTGTCCAAGCAGACTCTTTAAATGAAAGATAGGATGCCTTTGTGAATTTCATTTGAGGCGGGCCATTCCCTGGCTTTGGGGTTAATGCTTGCTGTGATTGGCTGCAGGGTTTTGATTGGCACGAAGCTCTGCAAGCATGGGGTTTAAGGGGGATCAATGAAGCTCCCGCCCCCATCCCCGTTGAGACATGGCCTAAAAATTATTCACACACATTATATAAATTACATACAATATATATCTCATATGTATATGAAATTTGGAGAAAAATTTGCTAAATTCTGCTATTTATTTATTTAAAATTGTGCTGAAATATGACCCTGACATTTCTTTGTGAGATTCACCCATCAGGCTGATCTAAAGCAGATTCAAGCTGAAAGACCTACATATCTATTCATAGCATGTGCAGAGATGTGGATTTGCTGTATTGATTGCTCATTACCCAGTGTCAGAGCCAGGCTGATGGAGAGAGAAATTGGTTTTTATTTTTTCCCTCCGTTTTCGCATTGACACGGCTGTGGATCATTACATCTCTGTGCCATTGACTGTGGGAATGATGAGCAGGTGCTGCACTTTCCCTCTTTCATTTCCATCTCTCTCGCTTAGTCTATGTCCGTCTCCTTCGAGCACATCTCCCGCTGTCTGTTTCCTGCTGTGGAATCCATTTACTCATTTTTTAGACGCTTGTCAAATTGACAGTGCAGCTAAAACAGCTACAGAGCAATGTCTTGTGAGAAACCTAATGATACCGAGAGGAGAAGAAAGCAGGAATATCATAGTACAGCTGTGGTCTGAGTGTGAACAGCTGATAATACACAGATACAGTAGCTCCTCGCTGTCCAGGCCAAAGAAATCAGAAACTGTAAGATCCGCCATTAAAACGAAAGCTGAGAAGGGGACAATTGTGGCTGTGTCAACATACAGTGGAAGTGCTGTACTACAGGAGGCCTTTGTTTCTGTGGTTGACATCTCAATTTTTTAAATAATGTATTTTAATGGCTCATGGCTATGTAAGCCAATATCCTGACGGTCACGATCCACACAGAAATTTCTTCTCAATATAGTGCATTCTTTGTCTGGGTGGATGTAGTCAAGCACCTGGGCTACAGTCATTCACTGGCCACAGACTGACTGCAGCTATATACAACACATGCCCTAGACGGAGCGGCTAGACGAAGACATGGACTCAGCGGAGTCGTGTCAGGATTCAAAAGCAGCGTCCGCTCCTGCCTTGACAGATGGGATAGGAGGCCGCGGTAGACACACACCTCACATGCAGACAAGAGCTGCCATCTTTGACCAGATGGCACTGACCTCTTGACCTTTAGAGCAATACAGTCTAATTAGAGTCTCTACGGTGTCGTCAGAAAAGTGAAATATACCGTATCATATTTTCGTCCTTATAAAAATTATTATTAGTCACTATAGCTCATAATCAAAACCTATAACCTTCAGTATTAAAGTTAGGTAACCCTCACCTTTTGTGCTATGGACATAAATACCATAATACCTCAAATCATGCACCAGCTTAAAATGTTTGCTATTACGTTTCTAATAGAACAGACAGAAAAAACTCATATCTTTGATATTTGGGGTGGGCTTTTTTGACTTCGGTCTGTAGACAACACATTAACAACTACTCTGAACTAGGGATGCATAATAAAAAATAAATAAAAAAAAGCCAAAATCATGATATGTCAGTGCACAACATGCACCAACCATCTTCCCAAATTTGCTATGATAAATCATAAACCTGCTGCTGTCAGCTAAAACGGGGCCGTTGAATGCTTGAATCTGATTGGCTGATGAACGTTCTGAGGTGTGCGATTATTTTCAGGGAAACGCACGGCGAATATAGTTCCAGGCAGCTCTCTTGACCGCATTACAGTTCCATATCACTTTGCATAGTTAACTGTAAAAACGGAAATTAGCATACAGTACCTATACAGCACACAGGAATTACTGCAATCGCACGTGCTCGCACACGCACACTATGGTCACGCAGTTTGCACAAAAAAAGAGGCGTTGGATGAGATGCAGAAGAAATAATCCTACTCACAATAACATCACCACCTCGGGTGTGCATCATTTTTCTAATAATTCAACGGCCCGTCGTCAATTATTCCTTACATAATTTATTTAATTAGTATTAGTAATAGTAGTAGTAGTAGTAGTATTTTACAGTTATATTGATATGTAATCACAAAATATTTGGCCAAATTGTGCACCCTACAAACAAGCACAGCAAACCTGACAATTATTTATAGTATTTAACTCACAATTTTTTATAAACGGTACATTTGCATCTCCCCCTACTTTGAACCCCTTTAGCAAATGCATAGCAATGACCTGCCAACCAGTCCAATCACATGATCATTGTGGTGGCATATTTTGCACTGACAAGCAAGCACATTTTTTTTTTGTGTAAATCAAAAAAATTATTTAGTTACTAATTATTTCTGTCAAAACAATCACAAACCTTTTTAGGATTAAAAATCAGTCTCGGTTTTAGGTTGCATATGACTCAAGACCACCTAGTAAACTGATGCTTAGACCACAGGAAATTTTAGCATTCGGCTGTCTAAAGTTCATCCTCATCTATCCATCTTCAGCAAATATTTCGCAGAGAGGCCATCCAGATTCCCCACACCCATCCTTAAAATGCCGATGTCACCTACTAAACAAAAGAGCAAGGAGGAGGCCCTCGGGACAGTAATAACATCCGAGTTAACCCTCTCTTCTTTCCTCATTCCATCTTCATTATTTCCATTTTCTATCACGCAGACGTCCAGAACTGCCTGCAGGTGTTGTGGCTAGCAAACAGTCAATTCTTCTTCTGTGTCAACAATAATTACTCTTTCCCACTAATCTAAAATTAATATCTCTTAGTCTGATAGAGGTTTGGTTAAAAGAAATAAAGCATGAGAGAGCATTGGGAGTGGGATAAGATCTAGAAGCCTTGTCTTTGTGGACAAGGAGGTGATTGACAGGTATGACAGCCACAGGCAAAAATACATCGTGTAAAGCCAGATAAAGTCAATATTGCCCTCATAAGGTTACACGAGAGCAGTCTGTGTGTCAATATCGAGTATAGACACGCATTTGTCAGGAAATATGACACTGGGCATCACTTGAAGGACACAAACCAGACATGTATCATATAACCAATATTTTACATACGTGAAATATTTTTGCAGGAATTGAATCTTTCATCTCCTTGATTTGTTAATATGAGTGTTTTGGTACTCACCGCATTAAATCAATGATGCATTAGGCCTGAATCACACTGTGTTGAAGTTGCGGTATGACCTCATCTCTGTGGTACTAGATACTCTAGTTTTCCCACAGCCCATCATTCACTAATTTACTGTATGTTTACTTCCTTTTGTTATGACAATGACACACTATCATGACAGATCGACTCGCAAAGAAAGGCCTATGAGTTTAATTATATTATGAAAAGCTTCCTCCTCCCAACCTGTCACTATATTTCACCTCCTGTTTTATGGTAGACTGCCTTAGTCAGCTATTCCTCAAGACATTCCTTAAGACATTAATCTCAACATCTCTCCATGCCATGTGCGCTTTAAGACATCCTGCCACAGTCTGTAGATTTGGGAAAAGCTAGCTCTGTCAAACTAACAGATGTGTGTGCAAAAACAAACAAAAAAACTTGTGTGCCACTCACACAAATCAGAGTACGTCACAATAGGACACACTCCAGTTGATCGCACGCCATCCCTTCAACCAACTTTTCACACTGAGGTTCTCAGCCAATGGCCAGAGCATCTGAAATTTCGTTGCCTTGTGTGAAGACTGAGGTCAGACTGGGATCAGAGGCCAAACTAAACCTGCCGCAGACACTTTCTCTACACTCTGTAAACACAGACCCCATGCACTGCTTAACAAAGGGATTTTTCCCTGCTCACATTTTTCTAGGTGGCATAGGATGTGGTTCAGGATGTGGTTTGCTTTGATATTTTGTTAAAGCTCGATTTTTTTAGCGCAAAGACTATCATATTTTTATGTCTATAACAAAAAAGCCTGCTAAAAGAGAATAAGAAATCTCTACCAGTAATGTCTTGATGGCAACCCATGTGCTGGGAAAAAATTGTTCTTCACTCCATTCCATCTCTTCCCTGCTCCAGTCCAGATTTAGAAAAAAAAAACTAAAAGCCCCTATTGTACATTTATTTGTTTGTTTTGGTAGGGCCATATCTTGCCAGATTTTGAGGTTTCTCACCTCAAACGTCCCAATTTAACCCCTGTTTAGAGTGACTCTCATGACAGTTTCACAGCATGAGAGGTGGCATCCCTCCTGTAGCATATAGACCAATAATTGGCTGCCATGCTGTCAAAGTACCAATTCCCTGCTGAGAATCAACCTATAGAAAGTTTCCAAGCAGTCATTCACTTTATGGTTAACCTTAGCCAAGCAGAATTGCAATGTTTATTTGCTTCCAATTACAGACTAATCAAAAACACATTTTCTTCAGTGAGTGACTACGATTTCTGCAGTCTAAATTGGTCAGCTAAGCAAAAACAGAGAAGAACTCTTTCTTACGGTCTGACAGAATGAACGTTTTCCTTTGTATATCTCACTCATCTCTACAGTCAGTTATATAATATAATTGAGCTGAATTAAGCTTGATGTCTCACTTAAAAAAATCCAAACTTTTGAATGGTAGTATATACAGTATATACATATAAATAAAATTATATTTATTTGCTCCACCCTATTTGCAAATTAGCATCTTAAGCATGAACCTCACAAAATTGTTTCTTTCCAATTAGATTTATCCTGTTTTAGGAGGTGTAGATTTTTATATTTACTTCACCCTTCTCACCCAGAATTAAAATATCCCACTCTTAAATACTGAAAGGTTTATGTGCCGAGGTCTCCATGGGCCAGTTATTCTAATATTTTCAAACCAAATGAATGGGGGCAATAGATTAACATTGAGCTGGATCTGAATCGCAGACATCCCTGTCTATGCAACCGCTCAATGAGCCTATGTGTGCTTGTTGTATATATTCTTGCCTCCGTGTATGGCAGCGTCTCTGTTTGCATACACAAGTACAGTTTGTGTGTGCTAGTGTTCATATGGCTGCTCCAATAGGACCTCCACACAGTGACTCTCCTTCACAAAAGCCACTTGATTTGGACCCAGCCCGGTTCAGGAAGCCCAACCCAACGGCCTCCAAAACCCCCAACTGACCCAGAACAAGCCAGCCGTTTGAACACTGAACCCTCTCATTCACCTCCCTCCGTATACATCCACTGATCCCTAGCCCCCCACAAATAACCTTTAATGATGTCATAATGTGTTACACTTCACTGTCATCTGCATATAATGAGGGAACAATTATTAGTCATTTTTTTAATTTTAGCCGTTATAAACCTTAGCGACAGACCACAAGCATCTCTAAGCTAAAGAGCTCTGTGTGTTTTCCAGAATAAACTAGTCTTTTCCTCCCATTAAAAGGAACCGGAGAGTGGACTCACAGTGTTGGGCATCCACTGCAGTACTATTACAGTTTCCTGTAACAACCAGACTGAAAAGAAAAAACATTTACAGCTTCCCATGTACCTCACTGGAGTTTTACGTGGTCTTTTTCTTTAATAGAAATATTGGAAAATGTATGTAATGTCCTTGCACTGTTGAATAATGGACAGATCACAGCGCAGCGTGGGTCTCCATCCAATCCACACAACTGTGGCAGTCCTCTGTTTTGTTAAACCCTAACAAGTGCTTCAAGCACAGTAAATTACACTGGCTTTGGAGAGGAGGGAGGTGGAGCTGGAGCACCTCATTCACAGTTTTTTCCTCCTTTGTTAACCCTGTCACTTCGGCTGCAGGGAGCTTAATGGATTTTAGTATTCTCTTCCACCTCAAGTCAGTGATATAAGTCAGAGAGTCTGTGTGTGCACACTGCATGATTGCAAAACCACGTAATTATGGGATTATGAGAGACTTACCTGTTTGCAACAAGCCTGCTCCGCTGTCACTAACGTCAAAGTGTTTCTGTATGTCAAGGAGGACACCTGGGAAACCGAGACAGAGAGACATTAGAATTTGTGCTCTGGTGTAAATTTTAGCCTTTAAGCGCAACAATTAGAGTTAAGACTATTTGAGTTTCTTTTTGAAGAAATGATTAGCAAATGAACTTTCAGACATCTTCTGTTAAAGAATTAAAAATATTTTCATTACACTTCCTTGTGATCCTCAATAACAGAACAATTACAGGCTTATGTAGGATCCTATGGATGAACACACACACACACTTCTACACTGGGCTGTTTGAGTTTGAAGTCAGCATGTTTTTAATTGACTTTCTTAATAAATGTTCCTGGTCTTATTGCACACGATTTACTGGTGCACGTTATCACCAAAACTGATATTAAAATTCTGGCCATAATAATAAGTTGCTCTTTTTTCCTGGTTAATTTCTTCACAATTTTGAATAAATGAAAAATAAAATAACTTTATAATAATTTTTTTTTTTAAATACAACAAGTACATTTAGGAATCTGAACATTACAATGTGCAGTATGCAAAAATGAATATTCATTTTGGGATTTGATAAAGATTATATTTAAAAGTATGTTATATTTAAACATTTTAAAAACGAATTATTAATAATTAATCATTAAAAAGTAATTAATTAATATAATTAAAATATAAAAAATCAATTGAAAAGCATGAGCATATTTCAATGTTTCCATAAAACAATAATAAAATTTTAAAAATATGCTCAAATATAAAATACAAAGTGTGCTGAAGCGTAACAAAGGCATTGGTATGTCCTCAGAATAAAAAAGAAAAGAGAAAGAAACGCACTTTGAATGTACCTTGAGTTGCAGACAGTAAGGAAAGACACTGACTGCACTGGAATGCGAGCAGGTGGCGTGACTCGTGTGACAGGAATGTTGCATTTGTCACTATGTGCGGACAAGCCTGCACCTGCCAAAGTGCCTCTTCTCAGTACGTCTTTGCTACAACGTGCCAATGACAAGTCAAAACGGGTGCGATGGGAAACCGCGAACTGATCGAGGCGAAACTCAAAGATGACTAAAGCCACTGCAGCAACAGAAACAAATTGCTATTTTTATTTCTCACAGCCACTCCTGTGTTATATGTCTGTGTTTGTACAAGACATTAAAAAGCATGACGTAATTAGCCAGGCAGCTCTGAAAAGTTAATTAAGAGACGGTTCGGCGGCATTCGGTGTTTGATCTGGGTGCGTGAAGCCTGTGAAGCGGATGTCTTTCTCTCTTCCTCTATTCGTACAGGACTGTTCAGTGATTTAGAGAGATGTAACATCAGAGATAACATCAAGCATGTTGGATCTCTATTGCTCTTGTCTAATTTCATTGGCTGTCAGTCACAGACTCTGTTTACAGCCTCTCCTGCATTTAGAAGTGTCTGAATGCTGTGTGCTTTGCACAAATGGAAGATCAAAGTGTATGTCTGAGAAGAGTTGGACAGTTAAAGAGCACCAGAGGCTTAATTTCTCACTTTAAAGTGATCAGAAAGAAGGAATGTGGAGATGAGAGACTGAAGATTTAAAGGCAGCAACACGAAAGCTGCAATTACATTAAAATGGTAGTAATGCCCTGATCAAGAGCTCTTTAGACTCCCGGCCAAAACACACACAACAAACCATATAGCAACTTGATATGGTCAGATGATACAGAAGATATGTAGGCACCAGGCTACATCTTCTAAAAATTATTACTAATGAACTGATTAAAAGACATTTAGATCACCTTTGCTATCATGTAACACTCACAGTTTTTTATTTTATTTATTTAGTCATTTAGCAGATGCTTTTATCCAAAGCGACTTACAAATGAGGACAATAAAAGCAGTCAAAACTAACAGAAGAGTAACAATATATAAGTGCAAATGACAAGTGTCGGTTAGCCTAACGCAGTACACGTAGCAAGGTGTATATATATATATATATATATATATATCAGTGGTGGGCCGTCAGGGCCAGCAAAGCCTTCTCTGCTGGCCTAAACACTATCAGAATCACTGATTTAGATATAAATATATATATACATACATACATATATATATATATATACATATATATATATAAATATTATACACACACACACACACATAAAGAAAAACAAGTAGATATAATAGAAAAAATAGAAAGCTAGTGTTTGTTTGTTTTTTGTTGTTTTTTTTTAAAGAAAAAAATAAAAAAAGAAGATAAATATAGATAAAGTAGAATTAAAATAGAATAGAAAGTGCTAGAGTTAGAGGGTCAAATAAAGGTGGAACAGATGTGTTTTTAGTCGTTTCTTGAAGATGGTTAAGGACTCGGATTGATTTGGGCAAGTCATTCCACCAGGAGGGAACAGTTAATGAAAAAGTCAGTGAAAGTGATTTTGTGCCTCTTTGAGATGGCACAATAATATGCCGTTCACTTGCAGAACGCAAGCTTCTAGAGGGCACATAACTCTGAAGTAATTAATTTAGGTAAATGGGTGCAGAGCCAGTGGTGGTTTTGTAGGCAAATATTATTGCCTTGAATTTAATGCGAGCAGCTACTGGTAACCAGTGCAAATTGATGAACAGAGGTGTGACGTGTTCTTTTCGGCTCATTAAAGATTAATCTTGCAGCGGCATTTTGGATTAATTGTAGAGGTTTGATAGAAGACACAACTCCAAGGTTTCTAGCTGTTTTTGAAGGAGTTATGGTTGATGAGCCTAACTGGATGGTGAAATTTTGATAAAGTGATGGGTTTGTGGAAACCACAAGCAGTTCTGTCTTAGCCAGGTTGAGTTTAGTTTAGCACAGTTAATCTTTAAAATACCGGTAACACTTTACAATAAGGGCCCATTAGTTAATGCATTAACAAACAATAGCGGCCACACTTTAAGGACCAATTGTCGCTATTAACAGACCATTAACTACGACTTAACATAATCCTTTAACATAAACTCCTAATTTGCTGCTTAATAATAGTTAGTAAAGTAGTTGTCAAATTTAGGTATTGTGCAGGATTAGGGATGTAGAATATGGTCATACAAAATATGTGCTTTATAAGTACTAATAAACAGCCAATATACTAACACTAGGCATGCTAATAAGCAAGTTGTTAATAGTGAGAATTGGTCCCTATACTAAAGTGTTACCACAATAACTAACAATGAGCAATACATTTGTTACAGTATTTATGAATCTTTGTTAATGTTAATACTACTGTTTGTTGTCAGTTCGTGTCAAAGTACATTGTCCAATAATTCAAAATAAATCAATATAAAATGTTAAATAAACAATATTTTATTTGTTCAGTTGCATGTCATGTGACCATTAATCTATGAACGTCCAAATGTGTCGTTAATTTACTGAAACATTAACGTAAAACTTCAG
>NW_015552553.1:116895-168252 GCF_001515605.1 Sinocyclocheilus anshuiensis
AAACTTCAGGGGGGGGGGGTACTTCAAGTAAAATATTTTAGGTCAAAGACATTCGTCTGACAGAAAAGATGGGGAAACCTTAAACATCCATTCTTCATACTTAACATTGTAATGTTGAGATTCTTCAATTTAATTTCAGCATTTAAAATAAATTATTTTTATATCCGTGCATCCCTAATTATGAAGTATAAATTCCTGGCTTGCAATTTAAAAGGCTGCTGATAAACTTGAAGTACTTGATTTCATTAATTTCAGTTCCTAGCGAAACATATTAATTTGGATATGGGGCAGATACGGGGCGTTGGCTTTCCACAATCCTCCTCTATGCTCAGGAACGGGTGGTCCCGCCCTTTTTCCATCAGTCTAATCTGAGGCAGTGTACTAATTAGCTTGGTCACACTCCTCCGTTGCCCCCCATCCCTCAATCCCTCCATCTCTCACACTCCTCCCACTGGGAGGGGGATCCCTGTGCCAGATAGTGCTGCGTTTCTCCTCTTTCAACCGAGACTGCACCTGCCCACCCTCACGCCTGCCAAAGACACAACCTCAACCACCAAGCGCTTCCCACCAAAACTCCCACAGGCAAAACTGATGCAAACCATGTAACAATCTGATTTAGTATGTCCTTATTTAACATGATAAAGTAAGGACTTTTAACTGGAGGAGACTGGTACTAGTAGGTCAGTGTGTGCACAGCACAGCACCAGACCATGAGAGCAACTATCATATTAGTGAATTATGTTCAGTGTTTGGCAGGCGATGCTGTCCATATGTGATTTGCCCTAAATTCTTCCCTCTCTATCTTCTCTTCTGGCTCTCTGATAAAGATACAGTGTTTAAGGAAAACATGGCAACACCTTGAAACTTTTCAGAGAGAGCTGTCATGAAGCATTTGAGGTGCAGCCACTCTGACTACATGTTGCATCATACTGTAAAACGGTAGGCAATGTGGGCAATCTCACACAAGGTGATGCAAATGCCCCAAATGGCACCAGCAGAATCATCGACCTTCTAGTGTCCGCCTCGATGCCACCAGCCCTGAGGTGTTGCCATAGTAACACGGCACGGGCACACACACACACACACACACAGAGGAGGAAAATGTCAGCTGGCGATTGGTCAAGTCAGCCTGATCAGGGTGGTAAAAAGGAACTCTGCAATAATGAAGAAATATGCAGTTATCTTGATTAGCAAAAACTTGATCTGATTCTTACAAGGAAAAGATCTTTCAGGTTTGGCTGATACGGTCACCTGCTTTGCACTTACACGCAGCCTATTTTAGAGTTGCTTTACCAAAATGAAGAAACCGCAACAGATACTGAAGGCGAAAGAATGCTGCCCTTCCTGTTGTGACTGATCTATTGCATACAAAACACATCACGACACTGAGTGACTAAAAGAACCAACAGCCATTGAACAGAGTGTAAAATTACAGCATAACTCTACATAAGGTTGACTGAGATGCAATCAGTTTTCTAAATAAATGAATCTGATCATCTAAAATAAACTTGTTTTACCTGATAACAGATAAATGTACTTATGGAAGACGTGTTATGTTTGCATATTTGGATTGGGGTTGACAAAACCTTCATGGGAGAAAACATATACAGTTAATATAAACATGAACATACTTTATGATGTCATTTTTGTTATTTAACCCTAGCTTAACAAATAATTCGTGCAAAAAACCTAATGCTCATTCCATACAATATGAATGAAATCATGGATTAGTAATAAAGTAAATCAAACCCACTAATTTAGATTCAAATAAACATTTGCTTACAAATCACACAGTTAAGCTGCAATACAAACAGACTGTGGTGTGAGAAAGAGTGCCTTTTGTTTTCTAGCACACTAGTTTCATTATCCTAAATGCTAATGAAACATTGACCCGTTCATGTGGGTGTCCATCTTATCAGCTGATTGGTGCAGTGAAATGGCGATATGCTAATATAAGTTGCAGTGCATTTGAATGATGCTTTTTGATATAACGCTTTCCCTATAGTGCCGTCCCCAGGAGACCCATTGGACATTGACCAGTGGACTGACCAATAGCATGTTTGAAAAAGCTCAGAGGGTCAGGATGAGCAAATCAGTTCTGTTAATGCGTCTAGTGCTATTTCAAATCTCAGGAGAGTTCATTCGAGTGAAGCTGTTTAATGGATCCTGGAAGCTGGAGGAGCAGCCCTCCTGCATTTGATTTACACAAGACGACATGATGCTATCTTAGACATACATTGTTTGGACCCATATTTGTCTGACCTCATAAGAGGAGGTCAGGCTGTAAGTTCAAGTGCTTGTTTGGGTTGAGTGTTTCTTAAAGACTATGAGCTCGTCCATGCCAAGAAATGCCAAGAGGTTTGAGTTTTGATATACTAAACTACTCTTAAGGTGAACTGATGTTATATCAGCGAAATATTTTGTGTGTGAGAAACCGTCTGCATGTAAAAACCATCCATTCACTTAAACAGGAAGTGGTTCACCGGCTGAAATTCCAGTACGGTCAAATCCTAAAACGTAAACATCCCCTATTCAACTGTCAGAAGCTTAAACAATGGCAAACATTTTTCTTAGAATCCAGACTCAAAAGCTCATTAAGGTGGGAATACTGCATTAATGCATACAACACCCTGTTCTCATTTTTGTAAACACACACGTCACAGCATAGACCCAGAGGACTGTCTAGTCGTCTGGGGAGAGAGAACGAAAACGAGGATCATTGAGTGATAGGACAGACCTCATTTTGCAATCCCCAAAAGAAAGATGATAGACCTGAGCAACCCCCGGTGCTATTTCAGGGCTGGGAGAAGTAGGTTAGGATAAAGGCATAGCAACAGAGGCTGGCCGCCCTATATACTGTAACTGAGAAGACGAGGAGAGGTGAGAGGAAAGGCAACTGGGAGAAAAGCAAAGCTTGATATAGTCAGAACTCTGTGAGGGGATTTTACTGAGAATGAATTGCATCTGCTGTAGTGTTGTTCATTAGCACGCTTCACCTCTACAATCCAAAAGTCTAAAATAGCTTTGTTATAGTGCTCTCCGCATTATTTGATCATCATTTGATAAATAAACGGTGCCATGATCAACATAAATGTACACAAATACCTCTTAAATGAAATTCAGTTTAGTACAAACCAGACACACAGTGAGTTTTAGTAAATAATACACAATCTGTAGTAAGACAGACATAATTGTATGTATTCCTTTAGCTCAAACAGTAAAGCATGGCGCTAGCAAAGCCAAGGTCATGGCTTTGAGGAAATGCATAAGCTGATAAAATGTATAAACTGAAAGCCATATTTGTGCTAAAAAGAATGCAAACAGAACGTTTCAGCAGCATTTAGTATCTAGGTAAACTGGATTGCATAATGATTAGTAAATAAGTTTGCACTGTAGTGCTGCATGCAATTTTCAAATAAATTGCACCAGCTGATAGCGCCGTTTGCATGTGCTGTGTGTGTTGTGTTAGCACCCGATTAAATTTAGAAACAATGCAAATAATTACATTCAATGCACAATGCATGTTCTCTTCCCCACTATTTGATAAACTGCTGCTGCCATGGTCAGTAGAAATGTACATAAGTATCTTTTGAAATAAAATAAAATTTTATGCAATGCTATTTGCAGCAGACAAATAGTTTTGTAAATAAAGTGGAATCTATAATAAAACTACCGTACATACATAATGAGGCATATTTCCATTATAAAAAATTTTTTTAAAGAAAATTTTCTTTTGTATTTATATTTTAATTACTCATTGCAACGCTAACTTAACAGATTGTAGGTGGTTAGTAAGCAAGTCGCAAGGTTTTGCACTGCAGTACTGAATGCAAACGTGGCAACTGTTTCAAAATGATCGCACCCTCTGACAGCGTTCTTTGCATTTGTGTGTGTTGTTTTAGCATCCGATTAACTAAAGAAACAGCAAGTTTAGTGCAATGTGGGGAAAAAAGCTCAATCTATAAATATACAGTAACTAGTTTACATACAAAATGAGCCGTTTTTGTGCTGAAAAAAAATCTCAAAACGAGTAGCACTTGGTTAACCTGGAATGCAGATGGTTAGTAAATAAGATGCAGGGTTTTGTGCTGCAGTACTGTATTCAAAAGTGGCACAACTGTTTCGAATTTGCCCCTGTGTGTGTGTGGTAGGTCAAACTGCAGTACAAATGTACATTTCCATATCCTGTGTAATGCTACTCTTTGCGGTAAGAGAATTTCCTCTCTGCTCTGTTATGAAGTTCTCTCCCTCATTCTTTTCATTCTACCAAACCACTGGTACACTATACTGCTGCTGACACATCCTGAAGCTCTCTTCCTCCTATTTTCTTTTCCTCCTTTCCCATCCCCTGCTTCTCTACTTCTCTCATCAGCCTAAGGGTGATCCTTCTCAAAAGTGTCACAGGGATTGATATAACAACACCTCGACAGAAGTTACATATGTGCGAAAGCGGTGAAAACACTGTTCCCATGTTAACCCTTCCCAGCTTCTCTGCAAAATTTCTGCTCTCTTGCGCTGAGCCAAACCTACGAGAGTGCAGAGGCAGGGTAAGAGCTGACCACAACTATGCTTGTCTGTTCTCGGCAAGCTCCTGACCGACGGTCCATACATATCCCGCAAACGATGGATGCTTTTTCCACTCAGCCTTTAACCACCACACAGTCCAAATAAACACAATGCAGATGTCAGAGGAGGGGGGGTGTTTTAGCAGGCGTTTGCGGGTGTGGGTGTTTTGGAATTCCCTTACCATTTTATACCAGTAGTTCCTCATTACTGCCTCACCCTCAGGCGGGCTGCCAGCGCTGCTTGTCGTTGTACTGCTTTGTACGCTGCACTGCTGATTTGAGACTAATTTTAAAGTGTGTGCACAACAGCAAAAATTTTACAATTTATGAATATTAAATCACAAATGCAGAGAAAATATATTCAGTAGTATTTCCTTTATACCAAAATACTTGCCTGGAGAGTGTAAATAAGCTGTGCACTGCGAGGCTTCTTCAGTCAGTCTAGTTTAGACCACATCACATGCTTTTAAATATTACATAAAAAGAAAAAAAGAGGGAGAGGTTTTCTCCTGCAGAGGTGCTATGCAGAAACAGCATATAGTATATGTGCATTAATAATTCATAAGAGAATTATCCTCTGGAGTGTAGGGCTGTGTATCACCAGCAAAGTCACGATACGATACATATCATGATACAGATGCCACGATACGATACATATCACGATACTGGACTGAATTTCACCTCAGAAGAGTTTAGTAAAACAGCTGTTTATTAAACACTGCATGCCATTTCTAACTATTGGCAGAGCAGGCAGTTGACCTCTGCATTATGAAGGGCCTCCATAACTGTACCACAGTACAATATAGGTTATGGCATGTTTCATGTTTACATTGGGCACTCCCCACCAGGTACAATATTCTGATTGTTTGCATCTTGTTTTTAAGCCCATAAATAATAATGTACTCATTCTAATAAACTAATATTATAATGTACTCATTCTAATATATAAAAAAATCATATTTACATTGCTGGTAGGTTATCATTGCACAAATTAACACACTCTCTACGTTTAAAAAAACTAAAAATTAGAAGAGTTCTAAACTAACGCGCTGTCTTCACTGTATCTAACGCACACACATGCTCAGTCAGATCACGTTGCGGCCGCACTCAGACATTCAAGAACAAACGTTTTAGCGCTGCCCCGCAAGTTTATCAACTAAATGGATTAATCGCTCAAGAGCTACATTAACTTTCTCAACAAGGAGCTGGTAACATCATTGTTTCTAAAGGAATTAAAGCCACAGCTTCACTGTTAATAGAGAAACGCGGCAAAACGGTGGTAATTCATACATACACAGCCTCTCTCTCTCTCTCTCATAAATGAACACTTGATGAATTACACTTTTCTGAGAATAGAATATTGAAGTGGAGATCGCTAAACTGCAAGCTAACCAGTGTTTTCAGAAAGCAAGCGCATTTATCCACAGTGGAGAGAGAGCGCGTGCACATGGTTGCCAGGTTGACAAAGATAAGTAGCACACTTAGCAGATGTTTCCATATTGCAAGTGGGAAACTCTGTTTTGGGGATTACGTCTCTTTATATCAGGCAACCCCGGTTATGTTCCTCTGCGGCCAGATTAAACATTGTTGTAGCCTATATATTATGCTCTATTCATTATTTTTTAGAAACCTTGCACTTTTCTACTCCGTTTTAAACGTTGTTCTTGTATTCAAATTAAGCGCGGTCCACTGCTGCACACGTGCCACAATATCGATACTGGGACAGCTGTATCGATACTCGTATCGTCAAATCTCTGTGACGATACATCGTCCTATCGATGTATCGAATACATCACTACTGGAGTGTAAGCCAATGTGTCAGACGTATAGCTGTGCAGTGGTCAGAATGCACTGGAGCGCAGAAAAATCCCCAGGCTGCCTGGTTTCCCCTCAACATCAGGAGTAGGTATGGTCAGTAAATGTATGGTTATAGACATATCAGTATACTTACTCCTTATATACAGAAACAGAGAGGGGTTTTCTAGATTAAACATGCACAGACACTGAGATGCATGAGTATAAATGTTTAGCAACAGTAAACATTGGCAGTAATGCTCACTATATACATTTATATAGTGGATATTACACACAGAGGCTCTAAATGAGCAGCTCGTTTCATTAAATGAGCTCCTGACTACACTGAGCAATTTAGCAGGAGAGAAAGCAGCTGACAGACACTGGAGTGCAATTACGGCTGCCCTTACTATCAGCCTGTTCTGATAGCATTCTGTTGGTTATGTGCTAATGTTAACTGCCAAGCAGAAGCTTCAATTACCTTTCCTTCCCTCAGATTCTGATGCTAAAGACTGCATAAAATCATTTGATAAGCAGTTTTCTTTTCTGTGTTGATGTATTTTCAGATTTGGGTGAGATTAAATATGTTAAAGGGCTGGTTCATTTTGTATAGCCATTTTTGCTTTAGTTACAGCCATGAACATTATTTGCAGCTTGCTAGTTGTTTGCAAGTATATTAAGTGGACACACTGTAAAATTTTGCAGTACACTAGCATATACTACTATTCAAAGGTGTGGGTAAGAAAAACTTACAAGTTTGGTTTTGGGATCCTTAACATCTGCCTGTTAGTGTACATACTACCTTAATACTAATCTCATGACCAACCATTTGGACCAACAATTTAAACATCTTCTGATGGTGTCGAGCCATTAACTGTTTTAACGTTTTGCTGACTGACATTAGACGTGCTTCATTTGTAGCCTAATCCTGATGCTTTGTTTTTATTTTTTTACATGACACCGAAAGGGATTACTGTAATTGTAAGGGCTTTTTGTTTTTTGCCTGTAATGAGATTTGATTTGGCTTTTGTCGCTCACTATGCCTCTTTGCTTATTCCCCTTTTCTTCTCTTTGTTCTGTAAGAGCTGTGTAGGAGTGGGGTGGGTCTCACCCAGGGGGGGCGTCAACAGTGCCCGATTCCGTGAATAATAATTAGTCCTGAATAAAAGTGCTGAAATGCTTGATTATCTTTCTTAATTACTGCCATTCTCATTCGAAGTGTAAACCTACACTGAAGCATCATTAATTAGCCCATATCCCTCTGACAAACATGTTGAGATGGTAAATTGAATTTCTTTTCTTTACATTATTTTTATTGCGCATTAATCGTGTCATTATAGAATAATAATTTGGACTTAAAATTTAAAAACTTTAAAAACTTAAAATACTACCTCAAAGTGTTCAGGAATTACCTGAAAGTAGCAAAGGACAGTGCTTGAATACTAAAATACAATCTTTGGGCTTAACATCTGTGAAGCTCTTTGAATCAGAAAATGTCTAAGGAGAGGAGCTTAATCAATGAAGCTTCAAACGAAGCCAAGCTATTCTCAACGCAGTAATTGACAGTGTTGAGCAACAAACAGAGAGAAGAGAGTCAAGAGGTGTCACGAGACTGAAAACTGGAGGGAAAAGTGGAAGAGGGGAAAAAGGAAAGCACTAAATTGGACGAGGCATTTCAGCACACTTAGGGCTGAAAAAGCCTATGTTGAGAGCTGGTCTTTCAAGCTCAATTTAGCATTAGACTCTAGCCATACTGCTCTGTGTGAGTGGCCATGAGCTTTAGACAACTGACAGCTGAAGGTGATGGAAGTAGGAGAAATGTGTGTGGAGAAAAAACACTTTTTCAGTCAGTTTAGGCCAGTCAGTTATGATAACCAATTGAGTGAAAACTACACACATAAATGTTTCACGGCTTTCTCTTTGACTTATGCTGTACAGGTCATTTATAGCTATACTTTAAAAAAATATATGACTTCTTGCTACTAAGAATTCTTTATTCAACTTAATACTTAAAAGGGTCAAAAGCTGGTTCAGAGAAGATAAAGCAAAACCCCAGAGAACCCTACAGAGGACAGTAATAACTATAAAGTGCTATATGACAGGAAAGTTGTCATCAATCCCTCTTGACTCAGCGTGGACAGGCTCTGCTGTTTGATCTCTCAATAGACTCCTATAGTGAGACACCTAGTGCAACATTAATTCCTAGTGTATGTCATATCCCACAGAATGACAGGAAATGGGATCTAAGGAATTGCAATTCAAAGAAATTTAATGCAGGTCTGTCTGTCTAACTGTTCCGTGAATTCAAATGGACAAATGAACAGTCAAAATATGAAAGAAAGGGTTTACTACTATGCTATGGGAGAATACTATACCTGAAGCTCACAAAGCACTGATCCTTTAGTGGAAAGACGTAGTCTGTGTGCATAGAATCCATTTACTTCAAACTCGAAATCAAAAGGCATTCTCAGTTCAATTCTGAATGTAGCATAGCCCTGTGATGAACGCAAAGTAAGCGCCAGAACTGGGTTGCCTGAAATCAATATCTACAGGAGAACCACATGTGGCATGTATTCAAGGGACACTGTAGTCTGAGTAATTGACTGTAGCCCCATAAACCTCTATTCTATCCAATCAATGCACAGACACACACCCACACAATCACACATTTTTATCTGTCCCAGTGTCTTTTATTACATCTATTTTCTAGCTATGCAAAGCACTATTTTCATCCACTCTCATTGAGAACAGCTGAGACTCTCCAGCGCAGTGATCCATCTCACTTTCTCCTTCATGAATTAGAGATAAATCTAATTTCTTCCTGGTCTAGTTTAATGCAGAACAGTGCAAGACACTCTCGAGAGAGACAGTATGTCTTAGATTTGTATTTTATCCTGAAGGCCCACCAAAATGTTCCGCCATAGAAACCCAAGAGAAACCTTCAAGAAGGAAAGAGGGTGTGAGATTATAAGAGTCATAAAGAAGCGTGTTTGGCTGTGTAAATGTAGATGTTTTGTAATGATTTCGTATTGTTAAGCACCTTTCTGTAGCGTGGGCTGGTGACTGTAACCATAGATCAGAGGTAAAGCAACTGTGGGAAAACAAAACAACCGCATCACTGGAATTCCAGCTCTACCTCCACATTCCACATCAGTGAGGTGGAGACGCACACCTCACACACACACACACACGCAGGTATTTTAGGCGTTAGTTCTAGGTAATTATTATGTTCTGGTGTGGCCAAATAACTCAAACTATTGTGGCTTACCTGGTACGAATACCAAATTAATCCTTAAAGGAAACTTCTTAAAAAAAAGTATTTGTCTTTAAGTATTTGTCATATAGCAGGGATGGACTGTGCCTAAAAACAGACTTATGTCAATCTAACACAAACTTTAACCTGCTGTATTATGTAGTTCATATATAGCATATATATTTTCACTCTATGTTTATGAATAAAGTGGCTGAGGCACAGCAGCGAGTTATCCTGACTAATCCTGCAATTTAAAATTCTCTTTGTTAAATACATTTTAAAATGTCATTTATTCCTGTGATGGCAAAGTTGAATTTTCAGCAGCCACTACTCCAGTCTCCAGTTGTGCTGCTTAATATGTTTGTGGAAACTGTGATACTTTTTTCAGGATTCTTTGATGAATAGAACATCATTTATTTGAAGTAGAAATCTTTTATAGCATTATAAATGTTTTACTGTCCCTTTTGATCAATTTAAAGCTCTTTAAAATTCCTCGCTGAATAAAACTATTTATTTATTTAAAATGAAAACAGTAGTGCAAATTTGGTTTCAAGAGGCCCACAAGTCAACCAGGCCACCAGGAAAAGTCCCAGTGCTCCCTATGGCCAGTCTGTCCCTGCGTACTGAGCAGCATACATAAAGGCATACTTGTCTCTATAGTATGCAAGGGGTTATTTTTTTTAGAACTGGTAAATGAATGGCTCTGAGAAATGAATGAGTCTAGTTAAAGAATCACTGGAATTTAAATGTGCAGGGTAGGACATTGACATGTGACTGTCCAACCTAAGGTTTTGAGAAAGCACAGCCTGTTCCTCTGTGCACACCTGAGCCTTTAAACCCTGGACGTCTACTCTTCACACACACTGAAACAACAGAGCTAGATTTCCCACTGAGGCGAAAGTGTTTCTGACATGTAACGTGTCGGGGTGACAAACAAAACCAAGTGTTCTCACGTATAAAATGATGGCATTCAGTGACACAGAAAACACAACAGGCAAACACTGACTTGATGAGATGATATTTCGGTAGGCCCCTTCATAAATAGATACTGTATTTCACAAAACAGACAGAGGTCTGATCCTATTTACCTACAGAGACTGACATTGTGTTACACTGTGTAGTCACACATACACATGCTTAGGCTACAAATCTGGGAAATAACAAGTTACATAATACCAGTGGCTGATTATTTACTCGTTCACAATTGTATAGTGGGAAAGATGACATATTTTCCTCCTCAATAAGACTCTGTAAATACAGACATGCAGTAAAGTCCAGTTTAAATATTTGTCCTGGCAATGTCGAGTGCTTCTGAAGGCTTACTTTAGGGACAAAGCTGAGCTTTAGTAGAGTAGTTTACCCTACTGACCCTTCTTTTGATTTGATTTGGTCAATATTTACACAGAAGTCTTATCTAAAAACAGAACAGATCATCAGCCTTATCTATAAATATTATCCACCCTCATAAAACTGGAATAACTACTCAAATATGATTTCAGGTCAAGCATAATTAGAGATTCCGGTATCTGTAGCACCAGTGAGGATTTGCTATGCTTTCAGGATGATTTAGCCACTGTTACGTTGCATCCGGAAACACTGAAATCAAGGTCACTGAGTTTGTCCCTCTCTGCATGTAAATATATGGAGTACAAAAAATGGAAAATGAATGAGAAATTCAACAGTAAAAATATTCGCTAATCTGAAAATTACTATATTTTCATAAAAATTAGATTAGGTGGGACATTACACTACTTTTGAAAGGTTTACAGTAAAGTCGGTAATATTGTAAAATAGTATTAGAAGTTAATATTTGATTATATGTTTTATATTTGAATATATATTAAAAAATAACATTTATTTCTGTAAATGGCAAAGCTAAATTTTTCAGCAGCCAGCCCTTCAGAAAAAAATCGAATATGCTGATTTGGAGCTCAAGAAAACTATTTTTTATTATTATTATTATTTTGCTGCTTAATATTTTATGGAAACCATGATATATATATTTTTGTTCAGATTCTTTGATGAAAAATGAGTTCAAATAAACAGCACTTCTGATTAATTTGATGCATCCTTGCTGAACTGAAGTATTCATTTTTTTAAGACTACAAAATAACAAAATAAGTAGTTACGTTTCTGCCCGTTTATTGTAGCCACATGGGATCAGAGGTCAGGCCTAAAGGTTGTCTCCCAGTCTCGAAATCATACATTTCTGAACAGTCCTGGTCTAATACACAGTGACATACCTGAGACTTCAAATCCCACAGGTGCGCTCCCCCCTCAGGCACCCCTCCCCCCTCTTCCTTCACCCTCCTGTACAGCTGTCTGTCAAACCCTCCGCCCTTAATCCCTTAGACACACACTCCATCAAAAAGACACGTTGAGGCTGAGAATCATGGCAAATCCCCTTCTTTAAACAGATAAACACCCACACATACTACACATCTGTTTGGACACGCAATAAGCTAAAAGCAAGCCACCAATTATATTAACAGGGTCAGTGCCATTTTAAACAAGCACGTCTGGTGGAAAAACATAACAAACACAGTTCCTTGTTTGGGTCATCCACGCTACATTAAATGAACATCACATGGGCCAAATGAAAGACAAGCCCGTTAATAAATAAACTGGGAAAATCGCATCCCGGTTCTCAGAAGCTGTTAGCGGACTTGATTGTGTCAGTGATTATTTTGAGAGTCGTCAGGCTGCTCCAGAGCGAGATGAGAATTTGTACCGCTGAACGCCACTCGTGTCTATATATATTTATACACTGACCTTATTGTTGAGGTCAGAAAGGCAGTCATGGTTGTGTGCTCTTCATAAGAAAACAGCTGAGGCAGATGAATGAAAATAAACAATTCAGGAAGACTGGAAGCTCTTTTCACTCACTTTCTTGCCTAACTTCTAGGGTTAGGTCAGGCTTAAGAAGCCAAGATGTCTTCAGGGAAGTAGCGGCTGTCATAGTAATGGCTTTTCCTGCTTGTGTAATGGATGCTGTGACCACATGAAAAGCACCGTGTCGAAACGAGGAAGAGGTACCCTCTAATTCCAACCACTCCTATCACAGGCAGCACATACATCAGCTAAATACAACCCTATAAACACACACACACATATCAAGAAGAGATCTTAATATGGGAGAACTTTAGGTCAAAATTTGTTTAAATAAAAGCAAACACCCTGAGCATTAAACTGCTCCAAACACTAATGTATATTGTACTGCACTGTTATTGGGGATATTAAATACTCTGTGCCTTCTTCAGTAAACACCAGCATTAAGAGCTTGTAATTGTCTTTTAACTTTAATGGATTTATATTTCAGGTTTGAGGAAGACATCAGTAGTAAACACAACAGCTCTATAACTGCTTCTATGAGAAGCAATTACAGTGCATATGGGAATCAACTTTAGGAGAAATGGAAGCCATTTGTTTTGCATGAGGGTTTCAGAAGAGTGAGACAAGCTTATAAACTCAATAACTGAGAGTTTTTCCATTACGTTCATGCTTTTGTTGTTGAGAATCCTTTAATATGAGCATAGTAAAACAAGCGAGTAGAGGAGAGAGACGACAGCCAAACCTAAAGTGACTAAGCCAACCTCAACGTTTAATTTCAATACAGAAATCCAGTTTGTTGTCAGTGTATTGAAAATACACTGCTGCGATATGCAGTATTAATCTACATACAGAAATTCCAGCAAAATTTCTTGGCCAAAAAACATCCATTGCCTATTGTCAATAGTATAGCGATGTAAGAAGCACAGCTCACACAGAAGTCACTTTCAAATCAAGCATCTTTCTGTTGGTCAGTGCAGTGAATTTGCGTGATAAAAAAAACACATAGGAGCTTTTGACATGATGTAATACTTTTGCTGGTGTCATTACTATACAGTATGTGCAGCGCATGTGCTACGTGCTACTGCTGCTGACCTCCTTCAGTACAGCACACTGATTTGTTGCTGATAGGTCTTATCACACCTTCAATTCACACCACAAGGGGCACAAATGGAAATGACAATGTGCGAGAGAGAGAGAGAGAGAGAGAGAGAGAGAGAGAGAGAGAGAGAGAGAGTGTGTGTCTTACAGAAGGGACTGCCAAAGAGTGTGTCCAGGCAGAACTAGAGCTGAGCCAGCTAGACTGGACCATCTAGTGCAGAAAAGCAATGCAGCAAAACGTACAGTATACTGTAGTCTCATAAACTATGAGCCTGTGTATCTGAATGTGCAGACATGCTCATTTTCCCTCAGGGAGCTCCTCTGGCTGCTGGATTACCCGTCACACTTAATTAAGCACTTTTTTTGAGATTAAACATCCTCATACCTCAGATGCCTTTAGGAAAAAAAAGATGCACCTTTCAGTATCTGCAGCACCTCATAGTCCAGATTACCAGTCGAACTGCCTTCATTAGAGCAGGCATCAGGCCGGTGGCTAAATGGAGGATCTTAGATCAAATAATGTTAAGTGGCCTCCGTCTGTACATCCCTGTGGTATTCCCCGTGCCTCCTAATCCCTGTCTTAACTGTAATCTGTTGTTGAGCTCAGTCTGTCTGCTGGAGAGACTGTTGCCAGCCAGCCTCCCTGGGTCTGAGCCATCACAGCCAAACCACAAATTTAATCAAACTAAATAGTTCACAACCTCAGTCCCATCAATCTGATCTCTCTGTCCCACTGGAGGCTGTGTTGGAGACAGAAAGAGACAGATATACATAGTGGACAAATATAATGGGCAAGCAGGGAGTGAAAGAAGTGGGCAAATCGGCCCTAGCGTTGCAGAAATACACCTCGGGCTAAACATAAAGAAGGATAAACTCAAGTCGTTCCTATAACTTTGACTAGCCAGATATGAGTTATAGCAGATAGTCTAGCCACCGAAAACACACAACAAGAGTCTATAGTGACCATATTACATCCTTAGTACACCCAAACACCCTGTGTCAGGTAATACGCAAAAGTTTTTGGCTACAAAATCAGCACATAGAATGGTTTTCTTCCTCTGTGATTCATTCTGTTATGCGGTTCCTCGTGAGGGATTGGTTGTCTCTCCTCTGCTATAAAAACTGCACACCCACTAGTTTTGTTTAGGTGGAGAAAACAGCCAAATTAGAGCTTTGCTGTTCCCTTTCACACACACATATCAATCAATTAAACGCAAGACTGACAAGGCTAAAATGACACACTGCTTTTTCCCCTTCTTTTTTGAGAATTAACATTTGGTTCTGGCTAACAGTGATGAGAGACTTTGGTTGATGCTGTAAGATTCCAAAACAACCACAGCCTAGAACTGCTTGTAAAAAGTGAAACTAGCAGTAAATGAATATGACTTAAACAGCAGGAAAACTCAAATGAAGCATTTTCACAGTGTCAGTATTTATTAGACCCAATTTCAGTCCTTGGAACTGCATTAATTATAAGACACTAACTGAGAATGTAATGCAAAATTGTTTGGTGTTAAAAGCAATGAATTCATGCACATTTGATTTTATTTTGTTTGTGTGTGAGTTCATAACCTCAAGTGCACTAAAACTTAGCTCACCCAAAAATGAAAATTCTGTCATTACTCACCCTCATGTCGTTCCAAACCCGTAAGACCTTCGTTCATCTTCGGAACACAAATTAAGATATTTTTGATGCATTCCAAAAGCTCTCTGAACCTCCCATAGACAGCAATGTAATTAACACGATCAAGGCTCAGAAATCGGAATTAATTCATCTCCTCTGCGTCACCCTATAGCGCCATTTTGGATCGTATCACATACGTAAACAACATATGCAATGTATGCAGATATGTTGTTTACGTTCAGATCAAAGCGTAAACAATGTATCCGCATATATACATTGCATATGTTGTTTACGTATGTGGTACTCTCCAAAATGGCGCTATAGGGTGACGCAGAGGAGATGAATTGTTGAATAAAATCATTATTTTTGTTTTCTTTGCGCACCAAAAGTATTCTCGTAGCTTTATAACATAACAGTTGAATCACTGATGTCACATGGATTATTTTAACGATCTCCTTGCTACGTTTCTGAGCCTTGATCGTGTTAGGATCCTTGCTGTGTATGGGAGGGTTAGAGAGCTCTCGGAATGCATCAAAAATATCTTAATTTGTGTTCCAAAGATGAACGATGGTTTTTCAGGTTTGGAACGTAATGAGGGTGAGTAATTAATGACAGAATTGTCATTTTTGGGTGAACTATCCCTTTAAGTGGGCACAATTCATTTTACCATTTTTGTACTACATCGCTGCAAATTTTGAAACATCAATCTTCAGGAATTACATCTAGATGATTAACCTCTCTTTTAGCTCTAAAGAAAAAGTTTGCCCAATAACAAAAAACTGTCATCTTTTAATCATTCTCATGTAATTGCAAACCTGTAGAACTTTCTATTTTTAGATTTTTTGAAAGCCCAAACAACACTGACCTCCACTGACTTTCAATGTATGAAAAAAACATCTTCTTTTGTTTTAAATAAGAAATAAGAAGTCATGCAGAATTTATGTTTTGGGGTGAACCATACCATTGATGCACACTCAGACAAACAAACCCACAAACAAGCCACTGCTGAAAGTCATTAATATGATGCCTGTGTCAGATTGACTGCAGTACAAATGACTGAACAGCAGGACAACCACTTCTGTCTCAGCAGCCATGTGGATCATTCTCTCTCGCTCTCTCTCTCATACTAAAGAGTGGTCGTCACCACTGCAGGATGGCTGCGTCAGCTCTACTACCCTCTTCCTCTTGACTCAAGAAGGGGGCTTAATCCTCATATACACATCCCATAACGCATGATCAATCAGGAACTAAGGTCTTCAAGAGATGCTACACTCAACAACATGCAGTTTGCTGCTGCAACATTCACTAACAAACATATACACTTACACAACTCCTTCTCTTGAGAACTGACCGATTTGCTGCAATCTCCCTGCAGTCATCATCTCACACGTATATATTCTCCATTTCACTCTCTACATTCATCTCAGCTGTTCAGATATAACTCCTTGTTTAGAAGCCAAGAGGTTGAATAGCTGTGTATGTTTCAAATGAGCAGTTGTACAACATGATAAGGATCTTCCTTTTTATAGACAAATGCGTGTAGCCTATCTGTTACCTCACTTGAGTATAAATTTAGCTTACATTGATACTTTTATCTATGAAAGAGGATGATAAATCTGTCTATTCCGGAAAAGGGATTGATTTTAGAGATGGCAGGATTAGATAAGATAGCCCACGTAAACACATCTTTTTCATAATGTTATCACAGCTAGGTTGACTTATGTAATGCTGCTGAACCCTGTAGTGTCCAGCGCTAGAAACCGCCACGGGGCGATAACGTTGCCTTTGCTAATTTTCTACTTTCAAGTCCTCGCAAATTTCCCTCCATGAATTATTGACTGACATCTTAAATTGTTCGCCTGCGTGATGCTACACGCTACCATCTGGCAAAGTAACGCACCTTTGCATATTTAAAGGGATCCTGCATTTATATATTTTGATGCATCCCAGGCTTTGCTGAATAACTACAGCCCCCCGTTACAAAAAATAAAAATAAAAAACTGCTGCAGCGGCGCGCCATTCAAGCATCTTGTGCTGTCAAAAGTGTCTGTGAAGCGCGCGCTAGAGGGAACACGCTGTTCAGCGCGCAAGAACAGAACAGGCACTGCGAACATTTCCATTTCATTTATGCAATCATCATAATGTGAAAATAATGTTTTTTTTCTTCTTCTGCAAATTAATTAATTAATAAAAATAAAAACAACACTGCCCGTTTTTAATTTACAAGCTCCGCCAAATAATTGCAAATACATGGTTTTTATGTCTCAGGATGCAATTTAAGGAAACTACAATGTGGTTATTTTGTCAAGAAACACACACAAAGTTATACAGCCTATTTATTACAAGTAAAGCTGAAGGAAATGGATTAAGAGCAGTAGGCTATCTGGTATTGACGGTTATCCTAAATCCCGCGTTTCAAAAATCCCTAGCTAATAGTGCACTCTTGCCTGGTTCCAAATCTCTAATTGCTTATCATTAGTTATTCATGAAAATTACCCCTCTCAGAGTGTGCTGGAGCGAATGTCAGCTGACAGGTCCCCTCGGATCACCGAGTACCCATTCAGTAAACGAATTAATCCGCACTTTTTGAGGGAAGCTAAATTTGACACAACATAAAAACTAGTAGATTAAATCTGTTCTAGTTTCTATGGAAACATGACAGACCGCGGCTGCGCTCTGCCGTTATTCCAGAATAACTTGATTCCTGATACCAAGGGCATCTTGTGTGGAGCGCTACTGAGGTTTCTATTTATAAAACCACAGATATAAAATTTGTCCCTCGAGAATTTTGCTCTAAATTACATTGTACCAGGGGCGTAGATTACGCGGGGGACGCGGGGGACGTGTCCCCCCCCCCACTTTTAATATCACGTAAATTCATCCCCCGCACTTTTTCGGGCAAGTGTGTTCGCATAGAGGTTTTCAAGAGCCCGTGTGAATAAATATAGATTTCAATTCAAAGAGACAGGATAGTCTGTGCATGATCTGATGTTTTATTCGGACCCAGAATAAGGCGAGATGAACATCGCGGAGCGCTAAACACTCATGCAGTGTATGTTTCATTCATACTCGAAGCCGGAGGCGCTCTCGCAGAAAGTCGTATGAGGAAATTCCTAATATGGACAAAAGCGTCCAGCTATCGCTGTATGAAAACAGTTTTCAGAAAAACAGAAACGTTTGGAAACATGAAGACTTTAAACATACGATTGCGACAATATGGTTTATTTGTGTTTGTCAAGTCATCTCCAGGTAATAAATAAAGTATATGAACAATGCAGTGCTAACTTGATATTTCTGTCCCCCTCACTTCTGAAATGATGGCTACGCCCCTGCATTGTACTGTAATGTCCTCGAGTATATCGCTACTGCTTTAACTGAGGTCTGTGTATTTTTATGTAGGTATGTGTAAACGTATTACATTTGGACACAATGTCCATTACATTTACATTGATCAGATGGGTTGATAAATGCGTAACGTGATTTTGAGTCTCGTTGTATATTTACACACAATAGCCTACTAATGAACTTAATACGTAATTATTGTGTGGAGCTGCTTGTATGGGCACATTGCCATTAATAATTGTTTACAGGAGCCTAATGTGTAACGTGGATACTGATTTGAAAAGGGCTTATAATAGACATACAATTATACATGGGACCACTTGTCATGAGGGTTTGGGTTTTCACTCATTTGGCAGGCAGAGGATCAGATTAGATTGACCTAAAATCACTCACAATAGTAGCCAATCAATATCATGTTAGCACAACGGGGTTACCTCTCTCAATCCGGATGGTTTGATTAAATCACACAGAATAAGACCGTCTTTAACCCGCGCCGCGAGATACACAAATGATCACTTGACTTATGCTAATGTTTAAACTGTGATTTTCCTGGTCAGTGTTTTGACCTGAAACCTCTCTGTAAGTGAAACATTAAACAATACAAATGATGACTAGCGCGGTTTTCGCTCTCCTGAGGCAGATAGTAAAGCGAACGTCCATACGCCAAGAAAATACTGGTCTTACCTGCTACGGTGTATCTGTCCATGTAATTGAGCACATTTCCAAAACTCAGAATCCCGGCGGCAACGAGTGGAGACCGGCATCGGAGTAATGCGGCACGGAATTTCTGCCCAGGTTTGCAGGGATGCAGGTCTGGACTGGATTTAAGAGCCGGACTCATGCTTCCAGACAGCGTGTGCACCTCATCCGAACTGCTGCACCCCTCGATTTCACATCCATCGCTTTCCACACACATCTTCTGGCACGACAGATCCAGCGCAAACGATTGAACGATTTCTGAACGGAGACAGGTCGGTTGGGACGGAAAAGTGTTGCACCTTTGAGCGATAAAGAAAAATCAAGTGTTAATCGCGAAGAATACAAATCATTGATGTGATTATTGCTCGCTGAGCTCGGTTCATGTCTGTACAGTGACAGGATTGAGCGCTCGGAAGCGCTTTTCTCTCACTCTGTAGTGTGTTGTTCGAGGGAGGCGTGGTTGCGCGTTAAGCCCCGCCCCTCACTGAGCAAAGGAAGGCGCTCGTGTTCACGGAATGCTCGTGTGAAAGAAGGGAATGCCACCGAAAGTTAGTAGTGACAGAGCGCACCCAGTTGCTTTGTCTCTGTTGTTTTCTCTTTTTTTCTGATGTAAAAGAGTAAATGACGTGGAATATCCTCTTTTCATTAAGGTGTATATGAAAAAAAAACTTGAGAGCCGTGGGAAAATATTACGCTTGGAAGCGGTTAATGGTCATTTCTTTAGACTCGAGACGGGGTGCGACGGGGGCTTTTGGGGGGTCTGACCCTCTCTACTAAGCTTTAAGCCCCCCAAGGGATGGCAGAACAAATGTAAAAAGTGCATTAAATAGGTTCAATTTTATAATTGTTCACAAATACATTTATTTCAGTAAGCAGAAACTCTCACATTTTCACCTGTCGCCAAATAGAGAAATGTTGTTTGCCTGAGGAGGGTAACCATAGCAGCAGAACGCCGCTAGAGGACATTTCGATCAGTATTAAGGATCAGTATTAAAATATAGGGTAACACTTTACTTGAAGGGGTGTGCATAAGACTGACATGACACATGTCATGAATATGAAGGAGGTTTTATGCATGTTTATGACAACTGTCATTAAGTGTTCATATTCATGACATGTGTCATGTCATGATTATGTAGGTGTCATGTCATGATTATGAAGGTGTCATGTCAGTCTTATGCACACCCCTTCAAGTAAAGTGTAACCAAATATAGCCTAGGCTACATAGGCAAAATAATTACCGTAATATTTTATCACTTTATTGTAGATGTACATTAAACACGTTTAGCACGTGAGATGTATATGCTAATTCATTGTATAGTTTGTGATTATTGTAGGCTATATACATAAAATAATTATAGTAGCATACTGTACGCTTCGGTGTCTTAGATAGCCTAGGTATATCAAAATGAGAATAGTGATGCCGACGTTAATGATATGAAACTAACTATTCATATGACATCACTGAAGACTGAAAAAGTACCTGGATCGTAGCCTACACGTGAAATTGCTTCTTTCAAATGTTTGCAATACAAAACATACAGAAATACCCTTTAGTTGATGAGTGTATTGAAGTTAGGCTACCTCTGTCAAATCCCACAGTGCTACAGTGCTTGATTACACTGTGATTCAACGTATTTAGGATACAATATTTTAGTAATTCGTGTGAAAGAGAGTTGCGTGGTTTAACGTGAATAGTAAGACGAAGTAGGCGCCTCATCTGAAAGCGATACGTGGTCTTCAGCACTCTGGACAGCTCATTATCTCTATCTGCAGCCGCACAGAATTACAGAATTAACACCGTTTTACCTCTGACTTATAAAACCTCAATGCATTTACTGATTAATATTTTGCTAATTATTTACTGGGAAACATGAATCGGACATTACGGTTTGTGGTTGGATAGTAGCCCTATTTGATTATGGTAAACATACGGTTACTGTTAATCGTTTTATTTAGTCTGTTTCCTTAATATGTGTTGGATTTAATAATTAAGGATACGATTGATCTCTTTTTTGGCTCATCTTTTTGTCCGCTTTTCACCGAAACCCATCAATTAGCGAAGATTAGATCAAATCACATCAAGTACATCTTAGTTTTCCCCTCCTTTTATTAAAGCGATAATCATTTGTATTTGACAGCGCGAAACTCTTAATACATTGCGAAACTCTGGAGGACAGACAGCAAACGTGTCTGACCTCTGTTACAATGACTATCTTTAAAATAAACAGTTTTCACAAGACTCTGAATGTCCTCTGGGAAATGTCAAAAGTGAGGGGGATTTTACTGTAGTTAGCCTAAGAGTTTTCTCGAGTGCAGAAAAGTCTTTTAGGAAGTGCGCGGGTTATCCTCGCGAGAGAAGGCTGAAAGATGCTAGACAAATTATTGTCGGAAAAGAGGAAAGTCATCCGTTTGTTATTTTCCCCTTCATCTCAATTCTTAGCTACTTGTCAGAACAAATCAAACTAAACGGGTTAATGGTAGCTTATGATGCTTTTTCTGCCCTGCCACTTGAGTGCTTTTCAACATGAAAAATTAGAAAGTAAAGGTAAGCAAAATATTTTCTGAAAACGTTTTAAAAAGACTTGCTAATTAATTAATTCATTCCTATAAAATAGGGAGCGCTTTAAACATCTTAACACAAAACATATGTTACAAAATGTGACAACAAAATCAAAGCATCAAAAGCAACAGAAAAATAAATAATACTACCGAAAGGTTGATTGATGCGAGCATAATTATTCATGTCCACAGACACAATAGTTTTTACGTTTTTTTTTTTAGTAATATTTCGATGCTTGTGATAATTTCTTAGTGCACACTCTTAAAAATAAAGGTTCTTTATTAGCATCAATGGTTCTATGAAGAACCTTGAACATTCATGGAACCTTTCAAATGCAGAAAAGTTTCTTTATAGTCAAAAAAGGTTCTTTAGATTTTTAAAATGTTCTTCAAAAAGCTTCTTTTAGGAACTGTTCACTGAAAGGTTCTTTGGGGAACCAAATATGGTTCTTCTATGGTGTCACTGCAAAAACACCCTTTTGGAACTTTTATTTTTAAGAGTGCAGTGTAACGCAGAGTCAGTATCTAATCAGTACACTGCCTACAGTTTAAATGACCTTGTGGTCTTCAGTAACCTTCCTGAGTGATCTGCATGCCAGCAAATCTCACATCCTATTTACTGGTCACAGGCTGTGCAATAAGGAACCAAGCATCTTTATCTGTCTCCTGCTGTATATCAGCTGCTCCCTAGCAAAGGTTGGATCACAAACAACTAAAACAAACCAATACCTAAAGATTGTCATCCACAAATCCTGAATTCCTTTTGGTTGGCTTGGTTCTTCTCTGCATAGGCTATCGGTATCAGTATGTGTGCTTAAACTGATAAATTACAGAAACACACAATCAGAGGAAAATAATAGGTATTTGTGTAGGAATGTGCATTTGTACCCTGTTTTTGTGGTTCATATCATTTACTATCACTAAAGGAAGCCTCCGTAACTCCTGTCCCTCAAATAATGACGTGATAAGCACTATGAGATGGAAGGGGAAAGGGGCTAGTCCTGTTTGACTTCCACAATATAATTTATCTTCCTTCACATTCCTCACTGTTAAGCAGCTGAACTTCTGACTTATGGATCAAAGTACAGAGAAAAGTGTGTGCACGCTTGAAGACACTTTAAAAACAGACATTTATTTCATAATGCACTAAATATTTCACCGAATCAGTGTTTTTAAATAAAGATGATAGAAGCAAGCTGTTGTAGACTGATTTAATCAAAACAGAGACAAACAAAGTCTTGTTAGGCAGACTTTTGAAAGTAATGAACCCACTTTTTTCTCTAGGTTTTGCATATTATAGTATGCTTGAGGATGGAGTGAGTATCAGTCTCATCAGACTGAGGAGATCACACTTCAGCTGTTTAGTTTGAGTTTCCATAACACAGGAACAAACAGAACAAGCGTGATAGCAGCTGCTGCATGCAATGGTATGATCAACTGCAGAGGGAGAAAGATAAAAAGAGAGAAGAAAAACTGATTGTGGAGTAGAATAGAATATTAAGCAAGAGCACTTAAGAGTGATACATTAAATAACAGTGCGTTGGCAAGCCGTCAGAAAGTAAAAATAAATAAATGAATAAATGAAAATAGAGAGAATGTGGAGGCATGGTGACATGGAGAAAGAGGAGGACACTGAAAGAGTGGGACTAAGAGAGACAGATGGGGAAGTGTTATGACCTGCTGGTCTATGTTGTAGGAAAGCTGTTAGAAACCAAGCAAGAAGGACTGATTGAGAAGATGTGGAGAGAGAGCGGTGAGGTCAAAACAATAGTTTTCATTAATGTAAAAGAATGCACTCCGGTCACTGTGTAAATGTAACCCCCCTAAACAAACATTACTGAATAAAGATTCCTTGTGTAACTGTAGAAACAAAGCTTTTTGACTGTATTTGAATATTGAAATTTGGTTATGAAAAGCACCGTAATGGGCAAAACAACCCTGTAATGCATTCATCTCAAAGCAAAATCTTTATGTGTTTACACTTCAAAAAAGCATATAACTATTTCTAATCTTTTTTCCCCCTTTTTTTTTTTCAGAGGATTACACATCTGTGCACTGTAGAGGACATGCGTTTAGGGTTGTAATGTACGGCAATGGCCATTTAAATAGTGGGTAAGCAAATTATTTGAATATTTTAAAAACATTAAATTGCTATTATCATTCAGAATTTATAAAACAACATGTATACAAAATTCAAAACGGAATAAAGATTACAGGTGTACAGCCAACTTCCTGTCACCACAGTGAATGAATTTATATTGCTCAAATAAACACATATGGTCACCATTATATTTCAGTCAATTAAATGCAAACTACAACAAATGTGTGGAAAATTCTTAATAAAACTGGGTGTCCTGGAACAAAAATAAAGGCAATGCTTCACCACTTCTGTCATAAAAAAATGACAATGACAGATACGAAATTATGGTTTTCAAAATGGCTTTTAAAGAACTATTCATAGCATACTGAAAACTGAAAATTTATATTGATCTGTTCCTCATGGAATTACAGCCAGGGCATAATTTGTATTGGTCACAGACTTGGTTTACGTTAACGAAGGTTAATAGGAGTCCCAGAATATTCCAGTTGGTCAAAGTGAATCAAATGATTGTTTTATGCTTGTATCAGTATGTTAAATGTGATATGCTCCTCACAGCAATCATCAAAAAATTGCAAAATGGCACAAAGCCAGATTGTGGTTTTGATGGTGTATATCTACATCTGCCAGAACCACAGAATGCTATGTGTCATTGTACAGGAAGTGTATACAATCAAACCTCCCTGAATTTAGGTTGTGGATCTGGTGCTTTCACGTCTGCATAAAGGGCTGTTAGATTTCACAGTCACACTTTATTTTCCCGCAATTAACAAACCATTAACTACGACTTTTTCCTCAATAAACTCCTAATTTGCTGCTTATTAATAGTTCGTAAGCTAGTTGTTAAGTTTAGGTATTGAGTAGGATTAGGGATGTAGAATATGCACATGCAGAATATGTGCTTTTTAAGTACTAATAAACAGCCAATATGATAATATAGGCATGCTAATAAGCAACTAGTTAAAGGTGCTGTATGTAAGTTTTTGACTCTACTAAAGCATAAAAATACCATAATATGTTTGCAGACATTTAAGAAACATGCTAAGTTAACATAAAAACAACGCTACAGTCAGTTATTCTCCTTTGAAAATGTGCGTTCCTGGCCGGAATGTCAGGTCTCTGTTCTGGTTTGTGAAACCCGCCCACTGCCAGTTTACCCAAATGCATTTCGGCACCCCGGGTTGCCAGTTGGCGGGAAACAGCGTATATCATTTCATTCATTGTCAAATACGCTCCACGTTCCTGTTGGTGTCGTTAATCTGGCAACCTGCGTGTGCGTCAAGTCTGAGGAGGAGGGGCCGGGTGAAAAAAACCGTCTCCAATATTTTGAGTTTGGATTGCAATACCTAGTTCAACCACTCGGTGTCAATCCTACATACAGCACCTTTAATAGTGAGATTTGGTCCCTATAATAAAGTGTTACCGATTTACCAGTATAGCAGCAATAACATTATTAGTATCAGCTGTAAAAAATCTGTAGTTGAGAACTTGAAGCAGTAAAGTCTCCCAAAATCATAAAAAGGGCCTCTGGTCATTTATAGTGACAAAAGGAAAAAAGGAAAAAGTTTAACTTGTGAAGTATTAATACAAGTATTAGTATAAGATTCAAATTAGCCTCAAAGGAAATTAGATAAATGTTCTCCCCATTAAGTTAAATTGCACAATTACTGCTGTGAGAAGATAACTGGGCTCCTGATAGCAATTAATAAACCTCATGTTTCATTTTTTCCAACACAGAGATTTGGCCTTTGGTAGATCAGTCATATAAAGAATAATGTCAGAGCAGGTTCTTTAATCCACTTCATTTGAAAGCACTGTATTTTTAACATGGAATAGATGAAAGTTAATAGTTAGTACTCTTCTGTAATGCTGGTTCGAGTTGTGCAAAGCTGTGGCTGATGATGCTTGTTGGTGACTGTAGCCATGGAGAGAGTGGCGGGAGCGACAGGGTCACACCAATGAAGTGAATAAGAGGATTCTGGCAGACTGGAGACTACAGGCTTTTTAGCTGTCACAGGGCATTGTGGACCCAAGTGGTGAATGGCCTCTGACTCAGCTAAAAGGGCCTGTGCATAAAACCAGGGAGAGAGAGAGCGAGAGAGAGACTGATTAACAGAAAAGGGAAATAAAAGGAATAGGTCACACCAGTGAAGGCAGAATGTGTTTACTTAAATCCAAAGACTAAAAGCTTTTATTCTATGACCATGTGATCTAGCCCCCTCATATACAATTCTCTTTTGTTTTTTTAAGTATTAGTATTACTTATTCACCATGTCATGTTTATTTGTTTGATCTTCTCTCTCTGTATCTTTTTCTCTCGTTGGCCATGTTTTCCTCCTCTACTCGATCTGGTTCTGTTTATTATTTTCATTCTGGTTCTGTGTTGACAGATCAAACTCAAGTTCACAGAAAAGTATCTAGTTTTCCTAGTCTGTTTTATCTCTTTGGTTGTTTTCGCCTATGTTCCCTCTTTCTTACCCATTAAACATTTATTTATTCCCCAACTTGCTTTATTGTTAGCTGTTTTGCATTATGAAACCATCCAAGACACAGCGGTAGATAATTCTATTGACTTTCCTGAATATGTTCCTTTTAGTTAACTGCTGAGTTAAGTTTCAACAAACCAAGTATTCTAGGCTCACTTGTTATTGGATTCTAAATAAATATGTTGTCCTGAAATATTATTTTGCCTGTATTATTTTTAAGCTTCCATTGAGAAACAAATAATCCATTACAAAATACAAAACAACTGGACGAGAAACAAATGAATGCTGCAACATTATTATTATATGTAATATTGATACTAAAGTCCTCTACAAAGAATACAAAGTCTATCCTTCACAGCCTTGTTTTCATCTGTGTTAAATTCAATATGGCATCTGAACTGATTAAGGACAGCATTGCCATGACAAGCCACAAGTAAATGCCACAATTAACCAATCAAAATCAAGTATTTCAAAGAGCCGTTTAATAGGTTAAGTGTTGTTACGTTGTGATGTCCTTTTTTGCTGTCCTTCTGGGAGATGAGATGTTTTTTTGGCACTCAAAAAACAAAAATGGTTACCTCTATTGAATTAATAAACAGATACTTTAAAGCATGTCTTTCTGGCTCCATACTGTCTCTGTGGACATTCTTTGCCTAGTTGGCCGTCCTATTGATGCCTTCCTTCCTGTGTGGTGGAGCCACAGAGCTGTATGGCAGATAATACGTTATCATTTCTCCGGCAACAATGTGTTTTGAATGATAAATTGGGTCTCCTTTTAAACACATCCATGTATGAACTTGATAATGAGGCCCCTGGTGTGTTCCATCTACCACGTTTTAGTTGGTAAAGCTCACTTGTGGGAAAATAAAATTTTATTACAATTAACAGTGTTTTAGCAGTTCTGATAACATTCTTACAACTGATAATTGTTTAAAGATATTTTTTTAATTCTCTCTTTATATAGAGTCTTGAGTTTACACTCTACTAAAGCATAAAAATACCATAATATGTTTGCAGACATTTAAGAAACATGCTAAGTTAACATAAAAACAACGCTACAGTCAGTTATTCTCCTTTGAAAATGTGCGTTCCTGGCCGGAATGTCAGGTCTCTGTTCTGGTTTGTGAAACCCGCCCACTGCCAGTTTACCCAAATGCATTTCGGCACCCCGGGTTGCCAGTTGGCGGGAAACAGCGTATATCATTTCATTCATTGTCAAATACGCTCCACGTTCCTGTTGGTGTCGTTAATCTGGCAACCTGCGTGTGCGTCAAGTCTGAGGAGGAGGGGCCGGGTGAAAAAAACCGTCTCCAATATTTTGAGTTTGGATTGCAATACCTAGTTCAACCACTCGGTGTCAATCCTACATACAGCACCTTTAATAGTGAGATTTGGTCCCTATAATAAAGTGTTACCGATTTACCAGTATAGCAGCAATAACATTATTAGTATCAGCTGTAAAAAATCTGTAGTTGAGAACTTGAAGCAGTAAAGTCTCCCAAAATCATAAAAAGGGCCTCTGGTCATTTATAGTGACAAAAGGAAAAAAGGAAAAAGTTTAACTTGTGAAGTATTAATACAAGTATTAGTATAAGATTCAAATTAGCCTCAAAGGAAATTAGATAAATGTTCTCCCCATTAAGTTAAATTGCACAATTACTGCTGTGAGAAGATAACTGGGCTCCTGATAGCAATTAATAAACCTCATGTTTCATTTTTTCCAACACAGAGATTTGGCCTTTGGTAGATCAGTCATATAAAGAATAATGTCAGAGCAGGTTCTTTAATCCACTTCATTTGAAAGCACTGTATTTTTAACATGGAATAGATGAAAGTTAATAGTTAGTACTCTTCTGTAATGCTGGTTCGAGTTGTGCAAAGCTGTGGCTGATGATGCTTGTTGGTGACTGTAGCCATGGAGAGAGTGGCGGGAGCGACAGGGTCACACCAATGAAGTGAATAAGAGGATTCTGGCAGACTGGAGACTACAGGCTTTTTAGCTGTCACAGGGCATTGTGGACCCAAGTGGTGAATGGCCTCTGACTCAGCTAAAAGGGCCTGTGCATAAAACCAGGGAGAGAGAGAGCGAGAGAGAGACTGATTAACAGAAAAGGGAAATAAAAGGAATAGGTCACACCAGTGAAGGCAGAATGTGTTTACTTAAATCCAAAGACTAAAAGCTTTTATTCTATGACCATGTGATCTAGCCCCCTCATATACAATTCTCTTTTGTTTTTTTAAGTATTAGTATTACTTATTCACCATGTCATGTTTATTTGTTTGATCTTCTCTCTCTGTATCTTTTTCTCTCGTTGGCCATGTTTTCCTCCTCTACTCGATCTGGTTCTGTTTATTATTTTCATTCTGGTTCTGTGTTGACAGATCAAACTCAAGTTCACAGAAAAGTATCTAGTTTTCCTAGTCTGTTTTATCTCTTTGGTTGTTTTCGCCTATGTTCCCTCTTTCTTACCCATTAAACATTTATTTATTCCCCAACTTGCTTTATTGTTAGCTGTTTTGCATTATGAAACCATCCAAGACACAGCGGTAGATAATTCTATTGACTTTCCTGAATATGTTCCTTTTAGTTAACTGCTGAGTTAAGTTTCAACAAACCAAGTATTCTAGGCTCACTTGTTATTGGATTCTAAATAAATATGTTGTCCTGAAATATTATTTTGCCTGTATTATTTTTAAGCTTCCATTGAGAAACAAATAATCCATTACAAAATACAAAACAACTGGACGAGAAACAAATGAATGCTGCAACATTATTATTATATGTAATATTGATACTAAAGTCCTCTACAAAGAATACAAAGTCTATCCTTCACAGCCTTGTTTTCATCTGTGTTAAATTCAATATGGCATCTGAACTGATTAAGGACAGCATTGCCATGACAAGCCACAAGTAAATGCCACAATTAACCAATCAAAATCAAGTATTTCAAAGAGCCGTTTAATAGGTTAAGTGTTGTTACGTTGTGATGTCCTTTTTTGCTGTCCTTCTGGGAGATGAGATGTTTTTTTGGCACTCAAAAAACAAAAATGGTTACCTCTATTGAATTAATAAACAGATACTTTAAAGCATGTCTTTCTGGCTCCATACTGTCTCTGTGGACATTCTTTGCCTAGTTGGCCGTCCTATTGATGCCTTCCTTCCTGTGTGGTGGAGCCACAGAGCTGTATGGCAGATAATACGTTATCATTTCTCCGGCAACAATGTGTTTTGAATGATAAATTGGGTCTCCTTTTAAACACATCCATGTATGAACTTGATAATGAGGCCCCTGGTGTGTTCCATCTACCACGTTTTAGTTGGTAAAGCTCACTTGTGGGAAAATAAAATTTTATTACAATTAACAGTGTTTTAGCAGTTCTGATAACATTCTTACAACTGATAATTGTTTAAAGATATTTTTTTAATTCTCTCTTTATATAGAGTCTTGAGTTTACTGTCCCGCAGATGATCTTCAATTAGGAGCACATGCGTTGGCTGAGGTTTCAGGAAGCACCTGCTCTGGGGGAAAGCATTCCATGAATTCCAATTTGAAGAGATTGAGAACATCCCTTTCAAAGCCAGTCGCTAAGAGCTCATTCCAACTTGATGGAAATACAGTCTCATTAGCCAATTTATTTAGTACTTGCCACGACACCCTACTGAAATTCTGTTCTACAAAGCTGAAGCCCACGTTTCATCACAGTTTGTATAGCCTAGTATTAGATTAAAACAAATGGGTTAAATCGAGATCATATTGACTCTAACTGGATTTAATACAATTCACCAAAACAAATCACTCTATCAAAAAAAAGAAAAAAAAATCAGCTAAAAACAGTAAAACTGATATTATTCATTTTTACACATTACAAGAAATACATAAACATAAGAGCATAAGAGCAACAACCAAATACAAGGAAAAAGAAACACATATTAAGTCCCAATCATCTCTGGATTATCATCTGTCTGGCTGGTTCTATAACTGTACACTAGATTGTACACTAGATTGTATCATTACCAAGGCAGCTGATGTTCAACGAGTTGACTCCTTGTTGCTGTAGCTCCATGCTCAACCGCTTCCTGTTTGTCATTCTGAGTGACTCCAGGACACGTAAACCCAAGAAACCCCAAGCTGTTTTTCATTCCCACTACATCGTCACATTGTGGAGAGTTATTCTTGCTATTGACCATACAGATGAACGCGGTCACACAGATAAGTGACTGAATACAATATTCCGGCCAGCCTGGTCATTTTCAGACCACAAGGACGCAGAGTGGCAAATTAAAATAGAACTTTTGGCTGTAGACGTCACAGCGTCAGTGTGATGTGGATTGAATATGCGAGGTCCCTTTGTCTCTTTTGCTTTCTTTGCCCTGATCTCTTTTCAAGGGTTAGTTCATGCAAAAATTAAAATTATGTCAGCATTTACTCATCCTTGTGTAGTTCCAAATATGTACAAGGTTTTATCTTTTCAAACAGCATTGGACCACATTGACTTTCATTTGACAAAAAAAGAGTAACACTTTAGAATAGGGAATACATATTCACTATTAAACTATTAACTATGACTTTTCCCTCAGTAAACACTTAATTTGCTGCTTATTAAAGGTCACATATTTTGAGAAGGGTATAACTGCAGACCGGCGATCTCCAAAACGGGGTGGGAGCTCCAAAATAGGGCGTGGCTTCCGCCCATTGACAGACAGGCACATGACACGCATGCGCAATTTTTCCCCCTGTCAATAACAATTGGCTGGAGCCAGGGCCAATGGTGAAAGTCTTTGCGCGAGGAGACCCCGCCCCATTTTGGAGGTTCTGCCCACTTTTGGAGTTCACGCCCCAATGTCTGTGTGCATGTGTGTAAAACAACAAACTGACGATTTATATATAATCATTTGTAATTGTATATACATGGTTGTGATTAATTGTGGCTGGAACAATAATGTAGCTGTAAAAATAGTTGCCTGCTGAAATTGAAATGTATATACATCTTCATCATGACTAGATTGACATGGTGAGTTTGTCTTTACTATACACGTTAGATGTGATCCATCTCATAGTAACAATCCTGTCAGATCGTCCATCCTTTGAGTGAGAGTGTAATGTTACAGGTCGGCCGATCTGGTTTCGTGGTTAAAGTTAACCTTTTCGACATGTTTCCGTGTTGTTGTTGCTCAGCAATGGCATGGACGCGATGTTGTCTGGGGGTTTGGCAAAAGGAGAGTGGGACTGTGGGCAGTGCTTGGGGTGGTGACTGAAGGTGGTGACTGAGTAGTTCTGACGTCAACTTTTTATGGAAGTCACAACGGTTCGTGAAAAATCACAGCTACTTTATGCAGGCTGTGTGCATTTTACTGTGGACTGACTGTTTTGAAACTTATATGATAGTTAAATAGCCCATAGACCTCAGTTATTGTGAAAAAAGCCAGGAAATTTCAGTTTTGACAATATGGGACCTTTAATAGTTAGTAAGGTAGTTGTTACGTTTAGGTATGGGCTAGGATTAAGGGATCTAAAATATGGTCATGCAGAATAAGGCATTAATATGTGGTTTATAAATAATAATAAACTGCCAATATGCTAGTAATATGCATGCTAATAAGCAAGAAGTTAATAGCGAGAATAGGTCCTTAAAATAAAGTGTTACAAAAAAAAAAAACTCATAAATAAATAAAAAATTGAAATTTTTCAAAATGTCATATTTTGAAAAAAAATTAATAAATAATAGTTTTTTTCATACAAATTTGGAAACAACATGAGGGTAAGTAAATAATTTTCATTGTTGGCCTACCTATCCCGTAATCAAACTGACAATGCTTCTGTCTTTTCTGTCTATAAAATAAGCATGAGCATGTTTGAAGTCTGTTGAGTAGCTGCAGCTATTTCCACCTTTATAGCTGAAATATATAGAGCAAACATATACGGTCATGTCATTTGCAAGCTTCAGACAAAGGACACACACTTATGCACACATGCATTTTTGTTATTGTTTTTGGAGCCAAGGAGACGTGTGGGAAGGTAAAGACCATGTCACTGCTGACCTCAGTGACCTTCGACCCCCTCATCCCTGCTGTTTTAGGATGAAAGTGTGACCACATCAAGGGGGCACAATAGGCAAGAACGTCAAACCACCAACATGGATCACAAAACAGCAGGATACTCACATAAAACACATTCATGGTCAAAGCAAACATGGACACACTCATACACAACTGCATAAAAATGTAAAGATTCACACACGCACATATACATCTATTCAGAAGTTTGGGGTCAGTATGATTTTTTTTTTTTATAACACTTTGGTAAAGGGACCCATTCTTTCCAGACTGCTTCAGCCTGCGTTTGCAGACAGAGACGCTGTGACTGTCCTCCTCTAACCCTGCTCACCGCCACAATCACACTCACAGCCTGTGTGCTGAATTCTGTTGTCTGCCTCCAGATTTCAATGAACCATAGATAGATAGATAGATAGATAGATAGATTCACAGAGGCCAATAACCTATGGAATCCATATTGCGACAAGCAGTCCTTTATATTCCCTGTCTGTCTCCTCATACTTTATTCCCACAGTTTTTTGTTTCATGGTGCCTAGTAGAGGCACTGAGGGGTGCTATTTGAAGTCATAATCCCTTGGACGAACAAGAAGGGCATGATCGATAAGGCTGTAATGAAAGTGTGTGTGCGCACAGGGAGTGCTTTGTGTGTGTTTGGGAAAGGATATTTCTAGATGCACACATGCCGGCAATGTGTGTGAGTGCAAGTCCCATCTGTGTGACAAAGACTGCAGATACTGATTTAGAAATTGAAACAAATTGAGTCAGTGACTTAGTTCAGCATAAAACTATTTCAGTGTGATATATAGTAAACTTTTCAAGTTATTGTGTATTTCAGCCTCTGTAGTGCACACTTCGGCAATGCAGTTAGTTATGGAATGGGGGCCCAGTGTAATCTGATCTCAGTGCATCTCTTTGCAGTGCAGTTGTGTTCAATATTTTTAGTCGCTGAGTCCTTTGTAATTACCCTCCTGCATTTATGTGTTTGCTTTCTGGATGGTGGCAGAAACACACAGGGAAAAAGAAGAGGAACGCAGAAAAGCAACTTGCATGCAGGAATGCTAAATACATGGCAGAGCACACACCACAGATAGGCCTACACTTTGTGATTAAGAACCTGACCTCAGTTTTGGTCTCATTCTTTTGGGTTTTAGCTTTTTTAATGTGCTCTGAGCTAAATGTGGGGCGATATAAAGACTGGCATTTGAAAAACTAAAGACTGACAGTTTAAACAAAATGACGAGATGCAGCGTTCACAAAATGAAAATAGGCTATAAATGAGTTTGTAGCACTCACGTTGTAGTTGTTCGATAATTAAATGTATCAGTCGTATCCTACCGATCATTTAGTAGATCTTAAGAAATGGTTGGGTTGGAGGTTGGCAGGTTTTGAGGCAAACAATTATTGTTTCTAATGTTTCCATTACCGCCTTTCAACGATGCTTAAAGGAATCACATTTGACCCTTTTCATAGTTGTGGATGTGAATTTGCAGTTGTTATTGAATGCAATCCAATAAAATGTGGTCAGGAAACGAACTTCTACTGAGACATCATCATGAAGACAGGAACAGTATGCAAAAACAAACACCATCAGTATAGTCCGAATGAAGATTAAATGACTCAAACACACGTCTGATTCACAAACAAATGAATCATTATGATCTGGTTATTTTCAGTGAATCAAAAACATACAGATCAACCAATGATGTCTAAATGTCAAACAAATTACTCTTTTGAGCAGGTTATTTAATGATTAGTAACAGGGCTGATGAATTCTTCACTGAAGTCAGTCGATCAGAGCGCTTACAGAATCAACACCTGACTCACTTATTGAACTACAGGTTATCATTATTTTCAGTGAAGTCTGTATCAAAATTAAGCATGTTTTGTGTCGGTAAACTTACCAATTGTTGGCCAATTTTTATTAGTGCTGTCAAATCGATTAATCATGATTAATTGCATCCAAAATAAAAGTTTGTGTTTGCATAATATATGTTTGTACTGTGTATATTTATATTTATATGTATATGTAAATACACATACATGTATATAAATATAAATATATATTATATATATTTCTTAAATATATACATGAATGTGTGTGTATTTATATATACACTGTAAAATTTACGGTAAAAAAACGACAGCTGTGGTTGCCGGAATTTTACCGTAAAAAATATGGTAGCAACGTTTTAGGTTTTAACAGGTTTTTACTGTAGCATTTTTACAGTCTTTTACCGTTAAATTCACGGTCATTTTTTACAGTGTACATATACAAAGTACACACACATATATTATGTTTATATTTTGGATGTGATTAATCACGATTAATTGATTTGACAGCACTAATTTTTATGTTTTTTTAATAATAAATTAAGATATATTTCATAGATATTTCCATGTATAATTTTTCTGCCAACCTTTGTACTGTATTGTATTTACTTCCAAGCTGTTTATACACATATGTAATTAAACAGTATCCCAAAAAAGCTGGGATGTAACGATTGCCATTTGCATGTTTTGTCAAAGCAATCAATAAAGTAAACAGGAACAACCCTTCGTTCTGAGAACAGTTTTCTAAGCTGCTTCATTGCAGTGCTAATAGGAATCCATATGCTGAGGGCTGATCTCAGAGCAGCGCTCTTCAGTGAATCCTGGCAGGAGTATTAGAGATCTGCAGTTCATTAGCAGACAGTAATCAACCCAATCAACACATTAACAACAGACCCTAGAGTAGCTGAAGTGAAACTAATACATGCATGCAGCAGAGGTAACAAATAGCTCACTACAAAACACTGAATGTATTACACTGACTGGACTATTCATATGTCTATATAGTACAACTTCAAATCCAAGGCATCATTGCGCCAATGAATCACTCAAACATGACCACAAAAAAGTATGGGTCGGTTTTCATGTCATGTTGACCATTTGAATCTGTGTGATGCTTGTTTTTTATTGCATGTGTCAAGGAAATACAAACTTTTCTTGTGTGTCAGCCCATGTGTGTGGCCTGAACGATTTACACAGGTTATAAAAATAGATACTGAAATTAGTATTGGCATAACTCCATCCATGTCCTCTGCTCTGAACAGAGAGGACAGTGCGATGAGTCAATTTTATGAAGACACATTAGTAATCAAATGCATGTAGGGACCTCTGTGATGTCACGGACCCCTCCGGTCGAGAGTGATAAGACAGGGAGTGGCCTCTTCCTCCCCGACACGAGAGACACTGATAACAAGTCTTTCATCTTGTGCCATCTGGGGCCTATAGAGCTAGACACAGTATAGCTTCAAACTTGCGTAACTGTCTGAACGAACCGATTCACTAGAATCAATCTGAATTTTCCATCGATGCATACGAGTTGACTTGAATTTTACAATGCTACAAATGAGAGAGCGGACCATTAAGTACGCGGCAATTCACTAGAATGAATCCTTCTTGATAATGCTAAGAGATAAAGAAAGCGAGAGAGAAGAGACAACATAAGATGAGCGAGTTTTATTCCCTCAGCTTAGACATTTAAAACAGCAACATAACTTTTGGTCGTGCTACACCACCACTCGTTGGAAAAAGTAGCTGATTAATGGAATAGTAGAAAAGTTTACTAAAAAATGTCACTAATTTACATTTACATGTAGTCATTTGGCTGACTTATAAATGAGGACAATAGAAGCAATCAAAGCCAACAAAAGAGCAATAGTATGTAAGTGCTGTGGTTAGTCTAACGCAGTACATGTAGCAAGTTTTTTTTATAATAAATAAAAAGAAAACAAGTAGATAGAACAGAAAAAGAATGGAAAACGCTAGAGTTACAGGGTCAAATGTTTTTTAATAAGAAGAAAACATGTCAAAAGAATAGAAAAAGAATAGAGAACCCTAGTGTTAGAGGGTCATTTTTTAAATAAAAAAAAACAAGCAGTTAGAATAGAAATAGAATAGAGTGTAAGTGTTAGAATGTCAAGTTTTTTAAATAAATAAATAAAAAGAAAACAAGTAGATAAAATAGAAATAGAATAGAGAGTCCTAGTGTTAATTTTAGCTAGTTATTCCCCAACACCAGTATGACCCAGCATGATCCTGTAGAGCAACACAGCAAAATGCAATTCAACAATAATTACAGCATTGTAAAGTTATGAAGGCCATAGCATCATCATAATTCAACATACGCAAAAGCTAAGGGCATTTGAATAAACAGCAGAACAAATTACACAGGAAAATATAACCCATCTCAAGTTCACCCAAAGAGTTACTGTAAGGCGCTTTGTTCTTTTGTATTGTTCGGATGCCAGATAAATCAAAGCGCATCAATAATTTACTGTTTATGAAAGTATGAGTCTGTTTGTGCATGTTTAAACTGCATGCCTCATGTGCATGGTTATGAAATGCTATACCTGTATGCTTTCTCTCTCTCTCCTCTTGGCTCAACGTAACGCTTCTCATTGATCGCCCTGTAAATTTATTAGGCATTGTGACAGCTTCCTGCCAGGTTCAGCACGCGATCAGGGGAAACACACAACTGCTCAGATAAAGGGAGGGCAGACAATACCTATTGTGTCCTAATTGCGGGTCAAACTATTACCCGAATGGAATGTTTTTCAGGTACGTTTGTGTCTATGTGCGTGTGTCTATGTTTTCTCAGTGTGGTTAGGCATGTAGCCTACCTCCTTATTCAAGCTGAAGTATGAAGATTGTCGCTAAAAAAGCCTTACAAATTCTGACCGCAAGGTCAGAAAAACAAGAAAGTGCGGATGAGAAGAACAAAACAGGCTAGAGGAAATGGATTTTAGCTAAAGGCAAACAAACGAGCGACAATGGCTTTAAATGAATTACCTTGACCTTCTGCGGTCAATAGCACTCTGAGTTTAAGTTCAGTGTTATGAGGAAAGTATTTGAAAGGGTGTGCACTGGACTACTGGTTACATAAATGGAAAACAATATTATCTGTCCATTCAATACTGCCAAACAGCACCGTTACAAGAATATCTTGACATCTATTAAGCTCACGACTAATTTTAAACCCTGGGAATGAGCTTTGAATGGAGTTTGTCCCAGGTCTATTTGTATAAGTGATGACAAAATGACTGCCTATCTGAAGCAAGCGGCTCAGTTTATGTTTGGAGGTCTGTGTTCGGGTATCTGCATTATTTTTATACGTTTTATGGTTTATATGATATGTGTGTGAGGGTTTGGGGGTGTTAGGGCTTGTTTGTATGTGAGCTCATGTGTAATGACACTGACACTGGGTTTAGCTGGATGACTGACAGTTCCCTGTTTCAAAACAGGCAGTGTGTCTTACAGGCATCAAATACACAGATGCACACACTGTGACATAAAAAGGATTGACCGAATTATTTCCTAACCAGGGACAGCAAGTGCTAAGGCTCATGCATCTTATTAAATATCAGCAACAGTTATTCAGCTCCATTAAAGCAATAATCAATAAATGTACTTTCTGGACTGTATTGATAGAAGAATACGTGATAAGTGTACAGCTAGCTCATATTATACTGCTTAACACACACTACAGGACTTGGCTAATACCTGCAATAGATTTTTAATTACCTTCATCAGGTGGGCTAATGAGCCTTAGGATCTCTTAGGACCACCAAGACAATTACCACAGGTTCAACAGTAATGGCACATCATGCACTTTGGTGACTGTTGGCGCAAATGCAATATTTTTTTTTATTTAGTTTTTTTGGTCTGACACCTATTAGATACGTTTGATAAACTATTTTTTAACATTACATTCACCTCGCATAAAAAGAAGCTAGTTTTAAATTGATCAATTGGAGATTTTGGCTTGTCCCACCTTAGAGGTCCTGACCTTCTCTTGATTTTCTATTAATTGTAGTAAAAGCATGCTTACTCATTAACTAAATATAATTACAAAAAGCATTTAGGTTGGCGCCGAAGGCCCTGTGTGCAGCACACCGACGTAGGCTATAGCGCCGTTGCGCTGCGGGTGTCCCGAGTTCGAATCCCGGCTCCTGGATCTTTCTCGATCTCGCCCGTCCCCTCTCTCTCTCCCCAACATAGCTTCCCGTCACTCACTACACTGTCTTATCTAAATAAAAGACATCATCTATCTAAAAAAAACTCATCTAAAGAAAAAAAGCACTTAGCTGTGTCCTACACTTATGCAACCCTATTACTACAGTAATGTAACGTAGTTACGACTAAGAAGTTTTTTATTGTTAAAAAATGACAGTTGGCAACACATTCTGCCTTTTTGTATGTGTGTGTGTGTGTGTGTGTGTGTGTAAACTGCTATTTTGCAAACAAATTATTGATTTGTAATTAGATACATCATACATTTTGAATTTTGAACAGGTTTGAAACGCAATAGGAAACGAATAGAACAGCTCAGTTTTCTTGACCTCCTAAGGTTTATTCTGAGGTGCCTTATCCAACGTTGAAAATATAAATAACCATATTTAGAAACTCTAACTACCACATTTGACACTATCTCTATTATAGAGGATTCAGGATATTGCTTAGTAATACTCCAAAAGTTTAGGTCTAAATGTTTTGCGGTGGTTTAAACATGTATATTCTGCCACCTACAGTTTCTTAGAGGTATGACAGAATTCTGAATTTTGATTGCAGGCAAGCCATGAAAATAAAAAGCATATGCATTTATTTAAAAGCTTTTTGTAAAAAAAAAAAAATAAAAAAAATTTAAAAAAAAGGAAAAAGATCAACAGTACAATGAACTAAAACAGTACAATAAAAATAATGACATTTAAATAGCCTATTAATTTGCCACACATTTCAAGTCTCAGTACACTGGAGGATTAATTTGGTACATACAGTATTTCAAGATTTCAGTTTTAGTCCAGAAAGGGATGTTCTCCCCCTTGTTCCCCTGAGGCTCTCATTAGTAGCACACAGCTGCCAAGAGAAAAAAGCAGGACGAAAGCTTCTAATGACAAGTACATGGCATGCCGAGCTTTGTCTGCCAACATTTTGTTTAACATAAATGGGTACAAATCACAAAACTATATCTAAAAAAGGAAAATGTGTAAGCAAGACAATGATAAGTCACAAGTGTAAGGCATTACAATTACAAAAATGTTTAAAACATAAAAATACAATGCCTGAATTTTTTTTTTCTTAGCAAGATTGCAGTCCAGTGCTTATGTGTTGTAAACTTGTACATGTTTCTCGTACAATCAAAGATTCTAAAATCCGTCCATTAATCTGTGTCTCATTTCATGCATTCACATGCGCAATCACAAGTGTCTGCTTGATGCAGAAAGCTCATCCAAGGTCTTGGTTGGTATTTAAAAGGTCACACTGACTCTGTGGATGTCTCTGGTGGTTCAGGAGCTTGTCCTGAATTGAAGAAGACGGAAAGGAAGAAAATGATTCAAATATATGTATTTATGTACCGCTATGGAGTAACATTCAAAACCAGCTCCAAGACTGCATTCTTGACAGCCTTTCACATTTCCAAACAAGTGCTTTGGACTGTGATATTATTAGATTTTGGCCCTCGATAAATCAGAAATTTGACAAGTACAGAAAGAGCTGCAGTAAACAGTATCTTCTGTTCTTTCTAAACAAAGAACCAGCAGATATGAAGACAGAGGAAGCTACTGGTGGCACTGGTTTACAACTAATCTTATTGTTTTTCCTTCTTTATAGATATAAGAGAGGAGAGGAAATCTTTATACTCAGGATTTATGAGCTTAAAACAAAGAAACGTTATGCCATAAAATTAATAAGGAATAGTTTAGATAGATTCTACACACAAGATGCTCTATGTATAATCTGAAATCATGTTTGTGCAGCTTAAATGCTACTGTCATTAGTACCGCCATAATTTCAATATCAAGACATTCTTAAAATGATGTATGTTTTATTGTTAATTGTTAAAATCATTTAGCCTATATACTGTACACTGAAAGATTTTTTTAAATATTCTTTAAAAGATGTCTCGTATGCTTACCAATGCTGCAAAAATAGAGTAAAAACAGAAATATTGTAAAATATTATACTTTTAGTTCATTATATTTTGTCCGAAAAATTCTATATTTTATACAATATATTTTAAAATGTAATTTATTTCTGTGAAGTCAACGCTGAATTTTGTTAAGCAGGCGTAATAAAGGTAATTTCCTAATTAATTTCTTAAAAAGTATTAATTTCTAGTTTAATTTTAGATTAAATTAAAAAAATGCACACAAATTTATATTTTATTCTAATTTTTTTAAGCACACAATTCTCTCATAATCATGCCCTGTTCATATAACGCCCATTAGTGGAAAAGATCCAGCAGGACAAGAGGCCTTTGACCCAGCCTTGTATAAATATCCCATCATCACATGTTGCACCACAGATTTGGTCACAGTGTAATCTTTTATACTTTGTCACTAGCTAACAGACAATATTATCTGTGCCAAGTGTGTAAGCGAACAGAGGTCATAAGGTGTGTTTAGAATAAATTACAATTAATTTCACATTTAAATAAAGGTTTTATTGATTTAATCATTTAATAGCTTGACATAACCAGCTTTTGATGTCAACAATTAATCAGTAACTATGAATTGCCATGTTAAAATAAATGTCCCTTATATTTAATCTTGTTATCGTGTTTTTCAAATCTGCCTAGGTTTGAGCTGTGCATGCATTAAATGCCTTATATTTTTTCTTTAAACGTACGTAAAATCAAACCAGTTGATTATGTCCAAGAACATACAAGTAAACACCAAGAAGAAAGACAGTTTGGACAGTCTGGAATTACAAAAGCCTGTTATTACCTGAAGCCAGCAGTTCTGCTGCTTTCCTGTCCTCTTTGATATACAGAGAGGTCATTAGGAAAAACAGGCCTCCCAGGACCCCAATGAATGGACACAGAAGAAAGCTATATTCCAGTCTACAGAAATCCCAGCTGGGAGATTCTGGATTGTACTTAAGCAGAGCATCTGAGATCTGAACAAAACACACAAAAAGTTAACAGTCCTTTTGTTTTTTTAAATTACACTGTGAAAAATAATTGAACTATGCCAAGACAATTGCTGTTTCACAAGGTGCAATTTTGTATCCAGTAGTGTCATGTGTTCCAAAGCACTTCTGGATAGTGACAGCAAAACCTTTGACCCCACTGCTATTTTATATGAAAGTACTGTGGATTCAAATATGCTTACCGCACCAATAAGGTATGGACTTCCTGCATCTCCAAGGAGATGACAGACCATAATCTGTAAGGCCTCAGCTGTCGCTCTTCTAGTTGGCACAACGACATACTAAAAAAATAAGAATAAAATTTTCTCAACAGTTGTATTCTAATAATCACACACTTGAAAATTAAGAACAAATAATTAAACAATACACCAGTATTCTCAACATTTCTAAAGTTCTTAAGCATAATGGGTGTAAATGTTTCATCTTATACCGTTAGCTTTATTGAATCACTTAGCAGGTCTCCACATGCTGTGCTAATTTAAAAGAGTGTGTGTTTCATTTCACCACTTTTATGTTGTATTGAGAAGCGTAAACCTCTCACCAGCAGAATGTCCGCCAGAATAGCCCAGTTGAGGGACAGCAAAGTCTCTCCAATAGCAATGAATGTCTGTATTATGACAAAAATCAAACAGAGACAAATATTTAGACTATATCGCACCCTGGTGGTTACACTGTACTATGACAGCAAATAATCTATGGTACACTGTAAACATTCAATCTATGTGCCTAAGTACATTGTTTAAGTTTAGGTCAGTTAAAAGAGTATATTAATAGTTCACCCAAAAATGTACATTCTGTCTTTGTTTAATCACCCTCAAAGTTCTTAAGCATAATGGGTGTAAATGTTTCATCTTATACCATTAGCTATATTGAATCACTTAGCAGGTCTCCACATGCTGTGCTAATTTAAAAGAGTGTGTGTTTAATTTCACCACTTTTATGTTGTATTGAGAAGCGTAAACCTCTCACCAGCAGAATGTCTGCCAGAATAGCCCAGTTGAGGGACAGCAAAGTCTCTCCAATAGCAATGAATGTCTGTATTATGACAAAAATCAAACAGAGACAAATATTTAGACTATATCGCACCCTGGTGGTTACACTGTACTATGACAGCAAATAATCTATGGTACACTGTAAACATTCAATCTATGTGCCTAAGTACATTGTTTAAGTTTAGGTCAGTTAAAAGAGTATATTAATAGTTCACCCAAAAATGTACATTCTGTCTTTGTTTAATCACCCTCATGACGTTGCAACCCTGACTACTTCTTTTTTTGTGTGAGCATGCAATTAAAGTCAGTAGTGCGCAGTGTTGTTTTAAACCCCGTTGACTTTAATTGTTTGGACAAAAACAGTTGAAATGTTCAGATGAATGTTCTTCTTGCTTTTTGTTTATCACAGAAGAAAGTCAGTAATACAGATTTGAATTTTTATTTTTGGGTGAACTATTTCTTTAACATTCATGCAAATACTGAACATCACAAACTAATCCAGCCAACTGCAGGAACGTGGCTGATCCTTGCTTACGTATGTGGCTGGGATGCTGGTGGCCGCCAGGACGATGGCAATAAAAAAGCAGGGGGAGGAACTGAGCATGCCTACAGCACAGATGAGAGGGTCCGCATTGGGCACTCTGTCTCTCAGCTGCTTTGAAATGCAGGTGCCCAGAAACACTCCAACAATCCCTGTCACCACTGTGATGGCTCCAAAGATGTAACTTTCACAAGAGAAAGAAGAAACAGTGTGGTGATCAATTTCTGTCTCAGATTCTCACAGAACCTACCAGACCAGTCTGACTTTGTTAAACACATGAATACTCTCAACTCAGTTTGGAGAAATGGTGAGAAACATAATAAACAGATATATTGACAGGATTGCAAGAGCAAAAACAGCTGCACTGAGAGTATGTCTTATCTAACCAAGGAACAAGCTGATATGAACACTATCACAGAGGAAGTCTCTGCTGTTTAACCAATCTTTGGCTAATCTCAGTCTACTAGTCTACTGCTAACCTCACTGCTTTCCTTTAAGATCTGCCCAATTATATAAAGTCAAAAGGAAAGAGACTTGCTGTACCTGTCTAAAGGGTCACAGGGCTCTTCATTGCATGGTGGTCTGAGACCCTGTGTAACCTGTGCACGAAACAGGAAGGTGGGGGTCCAGAAGGCCAGAGCCCCTGTGACAAAAGCCATAGCAGTCACGCCAAGAGAAGACCAGACAAAACTCCGACTGGAAAGGAGGCACAGATCCAAAAGTAATAGTTAAAGGGATAGTTCACCCAAAAATAATAATTTACTCACCCTCATGTTGTTCCAAACCTGTATGAGTTTCTTTCTCATGCTGAGCATAAAAGAAGATATTTTGAAGAATTCTGGTAATCAAACAGTTGATGGTCTTCCATATTTCTTTCCCTACTATAGAAGTACATGGGGTTTTTCAAAATTCTTCAAAATATCTTCTTTTGTGTTCAACATAAGAAAGACACTTTTACAGGTTTGGAACAACATGAGGGTGCGTAAATTTTTGGGTGAACTATTCCTTTAAGGGAGAATAAAGACAGTTACCGTTTACCACACATTATATCACATTGTGTGTTTTTAGCATTTTTATTAGTTTTTTTTTTTAATTGAATAATTTTAGGCCACCCTGTGCCCACATGTTGACCACTGCCCTAGAGCATAGGAAGCTTAAACCCAAACATCATTAAAAGTGTAATGAGCACATGCCAAACTGAATGAAATGTAATGGAATCTCTACAATGACTTACTTCTTCAGGAGGTACTTGATGTCCTCAATATAAGAGGTGCTTTCCATGGTTGCTCCACCTTGGTTGTCGGAGGCTCCACGAGGAGGATTAGGAATCAGAAACACCAGAAGTAGCAGACCCAGCCCTCCCAGCGCTGGATTGACCTACATCAGAACCAACACTCATACAGCCCACGTAACATTCTTTTATAAATGTAGCATTATAAATGTCTTGATTATATTAAATCAATATATGCTTACATTGCAAAGCCACTAAAATAATCAGTAATGATGTACAGAATCTTGTAAATTGCATTTTACTTTTAATTGAATGAATCAATAAATCAACCTAAAACTGCATTTTTGTTTAATACACTTCATTTTTTGATGTTTGAGATCAAATAATTGCTAGATCCTCTGCAATACTGCTTTGAAGCCCCTGTATAAGAGCAATGTTTAAGTGAGAACAGAGCATATAAACTGCTTTAACTGATTCACTTTAAAGTGATTTTTTTTAGCTTGAATGGAGTACAGTTATGCAATAGTTAGAAGGAAATCCAATTAGACCGTTAAAATATAATGCAGTACAGAGCCTACATTTAAGTTGACTGAATTATAACAAGATTAACAGAATATTAAATCTAACACAGTAAAGCTGTAATAGTGCTTTCTGTAACATGTTGTCACTCAATATATATTTAGAAAATATATATTCTCTTACCCTCAGGGCCCAACGCCAATCCTCTGTTGCAGTAGCTATAGTTGCCCCCAAAATATATCCAAGACCACTGAATAAAGAGAAAAAGGAACACATACAGTCAGAAAGAGTAAAAAAGATTCAACAAAAGTCTTGTCAATGTAGGAAAAATTGTATACAATACCACACAAGCAAGAGTGCTGTAATTGTAATCTTACACAACAGTTCAAAAAACAAGAGGTTAATATTAAGTAACCTACACGGACACATTTTTGCCATTTACTTTGTCTATTTTTGATACGGCAAAGAAATTAGTTCCAAACAAAGCTACAGATTTATCATTCCACATCTCAGAGCAGCGGAATTTTGAACAAATCAGCTGAGTAAATTAAATGCTTGTTTCGTTCCTAAATGAATCAGACTTTTTGAATTAATGGTTTAAATAAATGAGTCAATGATGTTAATTTGCCGAAATAACCTGCAGAAAAAGTCACTGAAAAATCCCCACCACTAAAGCACAGACTCACAGTCTGTCTGGAACACGCAAACACAGAGAAGCAGAGTCATACAAACAGTGAAAAGTCTGAATAAGTTTGTATATGTATCTTGCAGTAAGGCCTTCACCTTCCGACTGGTATGAAGATGTAGAAGAAGGAGATCATGAGTGTTCTCTTAGTGCCAGTGAACAAGTCACCAATGATAGTAGGAGCTATGGTGGAGTAACTGGCTTCTCCTGTCCCAACTAAGGCCCTTGTCAGCACCAGAACCCAGAAGTGCTGTGGTAAGAGTAAAGACAGATACTGTATGTAACTTAAAACAAAATTAATTTCTGTTCTTCAAATTTTAATACTGTTAAATTTAATTAAATTTACTGTTATATAAAATATAGTATAATATAATATATGATAGTAAAAAAAAAAGATATTGGTCAAAAGTGTAGGTACAAGTTTAAACATATCATTAACATTGTGAGACTACAAAGATTAAACTGTAAATCCATACTTTAAAGTACTCTACCGTTTGTTTGACAAAAGAGCTGCCCAATGTTGTGACGATCCACACAATCAGCCCAGCGATCATGATAAGCTTCCTGTCATAGCGATCACCGAGGTAACCAAAAACTGGCGCCAAGAACATAAAGCTACAGATAAAAACTGTAAATATGTTAATACATGGTTGATGGCAAAGATACACTTCAGTTCAAAGTTTTGGTGCTTTTTTTTAAATGTTTTTGAAAGATGTCTCTTATGCTCATCAAGGTCATCAGTAATATTTTGAAATACTATTACAATTTAAAATAACTGATTACTATTTGAATATATTTTAACGTAATTTATTCCTATGGCAAAGCTGAATTTTTAGCAGCCATTACGCCAGTATTCAGTGTCACATGATCCTTTAGAACTCATTCTAATATGCTGAGCTGGTGCTCAAGAAACATTTCTTATTATCACCAATGTTGAAAACAGTTGTGCTGCTTAATTAGGGCTGGACGATATGGCCAAAATTGATATCACGGTATATTTCTTAATTTCGGTCGATACGATATAATTCCGATATCGATATGAACACTATTTATCTGAAATAGAAATCTTTTGTAACATTATAAATGCCTTTATCATCACTTTTGATCAATTTTAAGCATCCTTGCTAAATAAAAGTATTAATTTCTATAATTTCTTTCCCAAAAAAATAATAAAAATTATACTGAATGGAATAGTGTATAATGTTACAAAAGCTTTTTATTTCATGTACTCAACTCAACTGTTTGAAATCAGTATTTAAAACTCAACGGTTTTAAATATTGATAATCAGCAAATCAGCATATTAGAATGATTTCTGAAGGATCATGTGACACTGAAGACTGGAGTAATGATGCTGAAAATGTACCTATGTATGATCACAGGAATAAATTACATTTTAAAATCTATTCAAATAGAAAGCAATTTTAAATAGTAAAAATATTTAAACATTTTACTGTTTTTGCTGTACTTTGGATCAAATAAATGCAGCCTTGGTGAGCAGAAGAGAATTCTTAAAAAAAAAGAAAGAAAAAACAACATTAAAAATCTTACTGTTCAAAAACTTTTGACTGGTAGTGTAGGCTGATTATTCTTATAGATTGAAACAAATGTGCTTCAGCCAGAAAAAAGGGTATGAAAAGTGCTCCGAGTCGCTGCAGAAAACAAAAAAATTGAACAACAACAAAAACTGGAAATGTTGCTGGAGACGGGCTTATTTAAAATGCAAACTGATTCTCTGCCAGCAGGGGGCGCTTTTAGAGTGATAAAACTAGCAGTTTCCCCAGTGATGGCTGTAATCAAAGCAGCTCCGCTCATGAATGCTACTTTATCAGATCAAATGAAAATGCCATCGAAACTTTTCTGAAGACAGTCAATTCCCTTCAGAGATACATTCATATAAAACACCCGCGCCGTGTTATGATTTTGAAACGTGCAGTGCTCATGTTTATTCAACGAAGTCAAACGGCACAAATAAATCAATGTATGGGAAACTGGTAATGTATATAATATCGGAAATGTGTTTAAAAATCCTATCACCGTTATTGAAAAAAATTATATCGCGATACATATTGATATTGAATTATTGTCCAGCCCTATGCTTAATATTTTATTGTGGAAACTTTTTACCAGGATACTTTAACGAATAAAAAAAGTTTTTGAAAAACATTTCTTTTTTACTGTCACTTCTGTGATACATTTAATGCATCCTTGATGAAACAAAAGTAATATATATATATATAATTGCATCATTTACACATACAAATTTATTTGTGTTTTACGTAATTCTGGGCATGTTACTAAAATTACAGAAAAATACCTATTAGTTCATCTTTGTTTTTTTTTTACTGTACTGTCAGTGCAATGTACTACAAACTCAAACTGATACCTGTCTGCAGGAGGCCAGACGTGCTGTCAGGGATTTCAAAGTAATTCTGGATGCTAAGCAGCACACCTGGAATAAAACCAGAGCAACGTCTGTCTCTCTTTATAATGACTTTTTCTGTGAACCATCCCACTTGATATGGCTTTGATGATGGTGTGCTCACCTGCTATAGTATAACGGTCCATATAGTTGAGGAGATTAATATAGCAGAGCACTGCCACTGCGATGTAGGAGCATTTCTGAGAGATGACGGTTGTCTGCATGGAGGATGCATCACTATCTGGTTGCTCTGAGCTCATGGAGCCATAACGTACAGTTATGTTTGAGCGGAGGCTCAAGCGGTTTCTTGGTCTGTGTTGGTTGGAGGTCATGATGCCCACTGTATCTATTTTTTGCCTCTATAAAAAGAACAATAACTTGTAAGCACTTCACAGATGGTAAAGTGCCCAACCATTGTGATTTTCAAGCCCTCTTGCACTGATGAATGCTTTATAAACTCTGGCATAAACCTCACATGGCTTTCATGTGATTCCAGGACACTGGACAATGTTTAGGTATCCACAGCAACTAGGAAAAGCACAGGCCTGGAGTGTAATCACAATCACTGAACACAGCTAGTGACAAATGCCTTATATGGAGATAAACGCTCAGCAGTATTTTATCAAATAATTTGTTTTGCTGGATTGGGAAAACATAGCTTGTATTTCATGCAAATGATGTAGAACCAAGTGTCTGAAGTTGATGTCTAGAACTAGAAGACGTTTGTCCTTGCCTTACCCAGTGAGGCTATTTCTTTGATAACAGTGTTGCTAACCTATTAGCTTGCTACCATTTTAAGTCCTGATGCCATTGTGCTTATTTGTCATTACCAAGTTTTGGTTTGACTAAATCTGACTGATTTATAGGCCATTTTGTGCATTTGTGTGCAAAGTAAAACTGTGATTAGACTTCCTGAATAAATGGGTCAGGAAACCAAGGCCATGATGAAAAATTTGATTTAGAGTTATAATGGATAATGGTGAACAGAAGCTTTTATGTGATGATTTAACATATACAACCAAATGCAGAGGGAAAACAGATTCCTAACCCGTTTCTACACCATTTTCTGTTGTATTCTTTTCTTATATGCTGTGAAAATACTATAAGAAGCATCAGTGTTAAAGGGACTGACACAACATTTCCTGTGGATATGGTGCGAGCTACTTGTCATTTTATTCATGACCTCTTAAATGAGCAAATTTAGTTTCTGTATTACAGAAGAGAATAACCTTTTTGAGAATGGAAGGTAGACTGCAAGTTGTTCTCAAAATTGGTTGTGATCTTACTAGTCGCACTCAGCAACCTGTCTTGTTACTCTCACAACCCACAAGCTGATGCCATTTCAGAAGCAGCACTTTTACCACAGGAAGATCGTCCTGTATATGTATATGTATGTATGTATGTATGTATGTATGTATGTATGTATGTATGTATGTATGTATGTATGTATATATATATAATGGCCGACATCTTTAGCCTGAAGTAATATTAATATGTTTTATTGTGTTATATTAAGAAGTTATATTGTCTGTGAAGAAAGATAGATTAAGCTTCCTTTTAGTGGTAGTTTGAACAGACTATACGTCCAAATGGGTATCATTAGAGGAGTTCGGGTCAGGACTAAGTTCCTCAGCGGACTGCCAACAATGCCACTGTTGTGATGATTAGCTGCATGACTGCAACAGGACAATGCCATATGATTGTTCAGCTTTGAATCTAGAATGCAACCAGTCTTTTAGACACTGAGGTTATGGTATATTTAAGTTTTCAAACTTTTTTGTGCAGTAATTAAGACTGAACATTTCATTAGAAGATCATTTTATCTTGACAGTCTCAATAATTTAAACAAAGTTACTTACATTTTAGTTGATGTGCCCCAATGCCCAGTGCCACTCCAATCTATGTTTTCTTTCTTTTTTCTTCCTTTTTCTTTCTTTCTTTTTTTTTTTTTGTTGCTGTGTTTGTTGAGATGTCACTTGTAGAAACAGAAAGGCATTCCTCTGTGAATACAGCACACTGCAGGGTTATTAAGTTAGAATCAAGCCCTGCCTCCTTTTCTCTGGTCACACGCAGCAGTACTGTTCCTCCTTGTGTTGCAATAGACCACAAACCTGTAGATTTTCATCTCCATGTTCACTTCATGCTTTCTGCTTCACACTGTTATCCAGATCTGCCGGGGCTTTTGGCATTATGTTTCACAGTAATGTTCTGAACACCAGGACAAAGGTCTGACAAACAAAGCTGCCAGAAAATTTGGTCATTCTTGGGAAACAATCTGCCTGACAACTTCTCTAAAAAACAAAGCCACTGTATATACACTCACTGGCCACTTTATTAGGTACACCTTGCTAGTACCGGGTTGGACCCCCTTTTGCCTTCAGAACTGCCTTAATTCTTCGTGGCATAGATTCAACAAGGTGTTGGAAACATTCCTCAGAGATTTTGGTCCATATTGACATGTTAGCAATTTGTGTTACCAAGCAATTGAACAGGTGTACCTAATAAAATGGCCGGTGAGTGTACATTGTACCATATGTAACAGGATACTGGCCTACGTATTCTCTTAGACCACGTTCTGAGAGTCATTGCATGTATTTGTGTACAGTGAGCACAGTGACCTGCCACCCAATCTTTCCTGTATTGCTGATTTCAATGAATGATTAACTGATGTCATGAAAAAAGTAAAAAAGTAGGTTGTGGTATATGCATTCAGCAATGTGGGTTACCATTGTAATAAAGGTTTTGTAAAATTACATATCAGCCAATCAATAATTCAGCAACATCGCGCTGAAACCCTGCTGAAACAAACAGTCACTGTCCAGAAAATCTTGTCATTTGTAGTAAATGTCACTTATTACATCATACCTGTAGAAATGTAGTATTAAAATATTAAACGGATAGTTCACCCAAAAATGAAAATCCTGTCATAATTTACTCGCCCTCAAGTTGTTTCAACCCTGTATACGTTTATTTATTCTGTTAAACACGAAAGAAGATATTTTGAAGAAGAAAAAAATAAGTATTTTTTTTCCATACTATGGAAGTCAGTGGGGACCATCAACTGTTTGGTTACCAGAAAAAGAGTTCAACAGAAAAAAGAAACTCACACAGGTGTGGAATATCTTGAGGGAGAGTAAATAATGAAAGAATTTTCACTTTTGGGTGAACTATCCCTTTACTAACCTATACTAGATTTATTATTTACTGTCACCTAGTGGTTAAATGACACTGTGCTTTACATAAAATCAAAAACTTTTCACTGAAACTGGCACTTGCAAAAACAAAGAACAAATAAAAAATGCCTAAACATAAACTAATTACAGCAGTAAGCTATAATGAGCATATAAAAATATGCACACAGTTAATGATTTTCCTTTTATCGTTTTCTGCGTGAATTTGGAGAGAGAGCAAGCGCAAATCCTGGCAGCGGCAGGTCGCAGCGCCACTTCCGGTGGCATCCCCAGCTGCCACTAGTCGTTTCTGGCAGCTGCCAGAGTTCGTGGCAGCTGCCACGGTCTTTCTCGCCGTTACTGCTGTTTGCTCGGTAAAACTACACTGTTCTCAGTGGCGTGCTGTGATGTTTTTTTT
>NW_015552553.1:168495-168657 GCF_001515605.1 Sinocyclocheilus anshuiensis
TTAATTAGGTCCGGGAACACTTCTCATAACACCCGATGTACTTGCTACATTGTTAGAAGAATGGCATCTATGGCATCTACGGTCTGTTTATCTCTTATTCCGAGGTCACCGTAGCCACCAGATCCAGTCTGTATCCAGATCAGATGGTCACTGCAGTCAACT
>NW_015552553.1:173311-174873 GCF_001515605.1 Sinocyclocheilus anshuiensis
TGGATTTGATTAAGATCCATTAAGGTCTTAAATGACACAAGAACTGATAGACAGCATTCATTATAACAAAAGATCATATATTTCTTAAAAATGTTGTAACAGCTTTATGTACTCTACACGTTTGAAGCATTAACATCAGTATACATGAAATAATTTGACCATATTTGTTATTTACTGCAGGAAATCCTTCTTCTGAGAGACGCCAGGACTGCAGCTGACTGGTGTAGCAAGAGAAACTGGGATGGAAAAATACAATTTCCCATTGTCCTTTCAATGGAAAAGGAGCAACAAATTGCATCCCAATGCAAATTGCAGAGCTGGATGGGTGAATATGGCGAAAGTTCTCCAGCCGAACTGTTCACTTTTGTATTTGGGAAACAAAAAGATTAGTGTTTTAGAGGTGTTCTGCACAGAAATGGTTGATACAGCAAAGTACAAAATCTTCGCCAGATTTGAGGAAGAATAAGTCATCCTTCAGGATCATAAATAAAAAAATCAATCAATGATAAAAATACATTAAAAAATCAATAAAAATTTAAGTGTCTCAATTAAAATGGTCTCATGATTATTTTAATATATATATATATATATATATATACACACACACACACACACACACACACATATATATATATATATATATATATATATATATATATATGGTCACACTTTAGTTTTGGGTCCAATTCTCACTATTAACTTAACTATTGACTTTTGTCTAAATAAACTATTAATTACTGTTCAGGTATAGGGTAAGATGTAGAATACGGTCACGCATAATAATGCACTAGTATGTGCTTTATGAGTACTAATAAACGGCTAATATAGTAATATGCAAGCAACTAGTTAATAACTAAAGTGTTACATTAAATAAATAAATAAATGTTTTGTCACAGTGTCTGGTTGTGGTGCCCTGGACTGGCCACTTGAGGGCGCTCTCCCGTTTCTGTGTTACATGTGTTGAACTCCATTTCCCATAGTCCCTTGCCTGTCGTGTCTGTTCTGATCATGATCACCTGTTAGTCATTTACTCATCTCATCACTACATATACCATACTCACTCTGTCCGTCTTTGCTGCAGTATTATTTGATACCTGATGTTTGTGTTTGATGTTGTTAAGGTTACATCGTGTTACCTGTTCCCTGTCTTTTGGATTACCTTTTGCCACGTTTCTGTTCTGTTCTGTTTATTTTATACTTTAATAAACTGCACTTGGATCTATCCTGTTTTCTCCTGGCATTCCGTGACATGTTCGTGTTTGTGCGTATATACAGTATTGGCTAGCGGCAGCAGCAGTTTTAACATTAAGTGACATGACATCTGGCACTCCTTATGTGTGTGTATGTTCTTTATGGGAAAATGCTTATGCAATTTAGCTTATTGGGTTCACATTCTGATCGTATCTGCTTGCTGGTATATAATATGCATCATCAAATCTTTTATTTACAAACAAAACAGTGTAGTTTACAGCAGAAACGGCGACAAACGATCGTGACTCCTGGCAAGAACTCTGGCAGCTGATACATAAAAATGTATAATAATAATAATAATAATAATAATA
>NW_015552553.1:177950-191311 GCF_001515605.1 Sinocyclocheilus anshuiensis
TCATTTACTCATCTCATCACTACATATACCATACTCACTCTGTCCGTCTTTGCTGCAGTATTATTTGATACCTGATGTTTGTGTTTGATGTTGTTAAGGTTACATCGTGTTATCTGTTCCCTGTGTTTTGGATTACCTTTTGCCACGTTTCTGTTCTGTTTATTTTATACTTTAATAAACTGCACTTATCTATCCTTGTTTTCTCCTGGCATTCCGTGACATGTTTGTGCGTATGTACAGTATTGGCTAGCGGCAGCAGCAGTTTTAACATTAAGTGACATGACATCTGGCACTCCTTGTGTGTGTGTATGTTCTTTATGGGGAAATGCTTATGCAATTTAGCTTATTGGGTTCACATTCTGATCGTGTCTGCTTGCTGGTATATAATGTGCATCATCAAATCTTTTATTTACAAACAAAACCGTGTAGTTTACAGCAGAAACGGCGACAAACGATCGTGACTCCTGGCAAGAACTCTGGCAGCTGATACATAAAAATGTATAATAATAATAATAATAGTACAATTGTGGGAACTTTGCATCATCATTTTAAAAAACACCACCGCACGCCACTGAGTACAGTGTAGTTTTACCGAGCAAACAGCAGAAACGGCGAGAAAAACCGTGGCAGCTGCCACGAACTCTGGCACCTGCCTTTGACTGCTGGCAAGAACTCTGGCAACTGATACATAAAAATGTATAATAATAATAATAATAATACAATTGTGGGAACTTTTCATCATCATTTTAAAAAAACATCACTGCACGCCACTGAGAACAGTGTAGTTTTACCGAGCAAACAGCAGAAACGGCGAGAAAGACCGTGGCAGCTGCCTTTGACTCTTTATGAGTACTAATAAACGGCTAATATAGTAATATGCAAGCAACTAGTTAATAACTAAAGTGTTACAGTAAATAAATAAATAAATGTTTTGTCACAGTGTCTGGTTGTGGTGCCCTGGACTGGCCACTTGAGGGCGCTCTCCCGTTTCTGTGTTTCATGTGTTGAACTCCATTTCCCATAGTCCCTTGCCTGTCGTGTCTGTTCTGATCATGATCACCTGTTAATCATTTACTCATCTCATCACTACATATACCATACTCACTCTGTCCGTCTTTGCTGCAGTATTATTTGATACCTGATGTTTGTGTTTGATGTTGTTAAGGTTACATCGTGTTATCTGTTCCCTGTGTTTTGGATTACCTTTTGCCACGTTTCTGTTCTGTTTATTTTATACTTCAATAAACTGCACTTGGATCTATCCTGTTTTCTCCTGGCATTCCGTGACATGTTCGTGTTTGTGCGTATATACAGTATTGGCTAGCGGCAGCAGCAGTTTTAACATTAAGTGACATGACATCTGGCACTCCTTGTGTGTGTGTATGTTCTTTATGGGGAAATGCTTATGCAATTTAGCTTATTGGGTTCACATTCTGATCGTGTCTGCTTGCTGGTATATAATGTGCATCATCAAATCTTTTATTTACAAACAAAACCGTGTAGTTTACAGCAGAAACGGCGACAAACGATCGTGACTCCTGGCAAGAACTCTGGCAGCTGATACATAAAAATGTATAATAAATAATAATGATAATAATACAATTGTGGGAACTTTGTATCATCATTTTAAAAACACCACCACCGCACGCCACTGAGAACAGTGTAGTTTTACAGAGCAAACAGCAGAAACGGCGAGAAAAACCGTGGCAGCTGCCACGAACTCTGGCACCTGCCTTTGACTGCTGGCAAGAACTCTGGCAACTGATACATAAAAATGTATAATAATAATAATAATAGTACAATTGTGGGAACTTTGCATCATCATTTTAAAAAACACCACCGCACGCCACTGAGAACAGTGTAGTTTTACCGAGCAAACAGCAGAAACGGCGAGAAAGACCGTGGCAGCTGCCACGAACTCTGGCAGCTGCCAGAAACGACTAGTGGCAGCCAGTGTTGCCAACTAATTTTCAGGGGAAGTTGCTAAAGGAAGGTTGATTTGTTGCTAAAAGTTGCTAAATGAAGTTGCGATGTCATTGCGCGGTGACGTCATTGCGTAATCACAATGCAAAATTGTCACTGCATCAAATCTCAGCAAAAAATAACATTTTTATATGTTAATTTAGATGTGTTTATAAAATAATATAAATGCATAATATAATATTAAAATATAAATAACTAATTTTAAATACAACATTGAATTATTGAACACTTTCACATTTCTGAATGATTATAATTTAAGTTTATTTTTATTAGCTAGTAAACTAGTAAAACTACTCATTCTGAACAATTATAGTTTCAAGCAGTGTATTAGTAGTTAGTATGCTACACTCTAAGAAAAGTCTGTAAAAATAGGGCAAAATCTACTAATATTATTATTCACAGGTTTTTTACCTACATTTTAAATTACGCATTGTATTTTGTGTTTTTCGAATTACAGGGTTACAATGGATAACGGATAATGTCCTGGAAAATTACTAGTAACTTTTTCATTTTTCTTACCGTGCACTAACTGATCAACAATCTCAAGTACAAGCTACTAACAAGGTGTATCATAAATGAACAATTATTCTGATTATTAAATTAAACAACTGCAAATAGCAGCTAACTTAATTCATGTGATGTGTGTACTGCTAGGCACCTTTGGTTTCCTCTTTTTGTGTAATTTAGATGGAAAATGTGTACCTTTTTTATCACTTATCAAAAGTTGCTAAATGTTGCCATATAAATTAAAAAAATAGCTAAATTTGTTGCTAGGTGCCTTTGGAAGTTGCTAGGGTAGTCTGAAAATTTGCTAAATTTAGCAACAAAATTGCTAAGTTGGCAACACTGGTGGCAGCTGCCACGCACGAACTCTGGCAGCTGCCAGTGGCAGCTGGGGATGCCACCGGAAGTGGCGCTGCGACCTGCCGCTGCCAGAGAGAGCGCCAGTCCCTGCTGTGAATTTGTCAACAATGTTGTTGTTCACTTAACAACATTCTGGAGTGCTTACATATAATCCCGCAGTCAAAGCCATACTGTTTGTTATAAATAAGTGTATGTGTTTAAGACATGCGCGAATCCTCCGCCCATAAAGTACCCCTGGAGCGCTCTCTCCTCTCGGCCTCACGGAGAGCAGCAGAGCGCGTGCGCACATCGGCGCACAATGTTGAGCAAAACGGACTAGAGCAGAAACGGAAAGACGCGCAAGCAAATAAACATATTTTTCCCTTAGCGAAGTGAACGACTGTCGACCTAGAATATAACTTATAAAAACATGACGGAGCCCCAGTCAGCACTGTTACTCAGGAGACAGCTAGCAGGTAATTTTTGAAAGGCTGTTGGCAAGACCAGGCTAACAAACCGGTGAACATTTAGCCTGCCAATGCAGTCAAGACGGAGGTGTTAGCCGTTAGCCGATAGTTTAGCTGCTAACGATCGCTGTATTTATCTTAACGCATTCGTTAGCGAGTTAGCAGCTAAAATGCCCGGCTAAAGGCTAACTCTGCCGTCTTTTGTTATTTTTAAATGCCTTTTTTGGTACGTCTAACGATTGAATATGAATCTGTGAACCATGAAGATACAATTAAAATAACAATACGCGTGCATTCTTTTGATTTCATTCAGTTTGATGTTGTAAATGTATAAAAGTCGGGCATTTTCGTCCGTATCACACCGGCGGCGCCGTTCGCAGGCGGCTAGCCAGTGTTTTGACATCTGTGTCCGGACGCAGTTTACACAGGCGCACCAGCAGTCGGTATATCGTCTCGTTAACGCAGAGAATCTCTGTCATTGGCCCCGTTTTCGTTCACCGTCTTATCATGGTCCGTCGAATCAAAATTGTTATCACAAGGCGCAAAGGTTTGATTTATAAGCCGTACATTGTGTGCCATTGCCCCGCAGCGGGGTGATCAAATTCCTTTGTTTTTCTAGGCTGGCTAACAGGCTAAGCTAACAAATTGATGGCTGCTGTTTGAACACCAGCTCACCGGTACAGCGAGAACTAGAGACCCCCAGTCCAACTGTACTGTCGTAATACATGTACATACGCGTATAACACCAACCTCATTCTTTGTTTATGGTGATATACTTAACATGCTGTTATTAGAGTCGTTGTTAGTTTGTTTCTCCCGTTCTTTGTCCAGTACACGCTGAGCAACATGATCCGTGAGTGTCAGCTTTACTCGGCTCAAGCCAGAGGATTTCTCCACTGGGCCCCATTTGCGCAGTGCAGCCAGTGAAGTGAATTAGTTGCAATGGGGTCAAACTAAGCAGATTACGTGAGTTTTCTTGGTTTAAACTTGATGTACATGTCAGACCATGTTTAAAAATGTTAGATCAGGTTCATGACAGCTGTCTCTTTGCGGCATGGACAGCTCAAGCGAGTCAACAGAGTGAGCTGCACCCCGGGCCTGTCATGACGTCTGGTTCTGTGGTGGCCTTGTGGCTGATTGACTGATTCAGGGGATCAGGGCTGTTTTGGTTGTCTCCTTTCAGCAGGACCAGCATGGTGAACTCATCGGCCTTGTTCTAAACTCAGCGAACCCTCTGAGGGAACAAACGCCTCACAACATCCATTTATGCTGGATTGTAAAGATACGGGCCAGAAAAATGTAGGCACAACTTGTGAGATCTTAACTTCGTAAGTCGAAAGTGAAGGCCTGTTCACACCAAGAACGATAACTATACAAGTGTCTGCAATAATGTTTTGTTAATTACAAGTGCACACTGCAGTTATGCCTTCTGCCACTTTAAATGCTCAAGCTCTTTAAATTGGGGTTGATTCTGATTGGTTGTCAATGTTTATATTATGCATCAGCTGGAATAATTGTTTTTTTCAGTGATATTGTTTCACTGTGTCATTGTGGTTGTGATGTGGATTTATTCTTCTAGAACTGCAACGTTTGCTAAAACTTTATAGTTATTGTCATTGGTGTGACGGGCTCTTTAGAGTAATTGTGCGGCTTTGCAATAAAAACATGAATCAGTGCTTTAGCATTGAGATTAGGTTTGTTGTAAATGTGGTTTAAATTGAGTTATTTATTAAGAGCCAAACAGCAGTAAAAGACTGTCTTGTCGTGTTGTGTTGCAGAGTAGAGGCGCTTAGTAAGAATACAAGACTGTCTTAATGATTCATGTGCTCATAAAAGTGACACATCTATATGACTGGATCACCCAGCTGTCAGCTTGTTTTTGTCAACAAGGTGGTCCAGTGATTTTGTTTTGCTCTCTCTTGTAGAACACAGAAGTTCAGACAGAGCGTCTGAGACTACAGGCACTGATAGGCCAATGTTCTTTGGCTTCAGGCTCAGATGATCTGATAACAAAAAGGCAAATTGGTTATTTCTTGTCTGAAATGCTGCACAGATGCAAAAACAGTTTTGATTTTGCAACCGTGGTTGTAGGGCGTACTGTCAACACCCATGTGAAACCAAAAATGCCCCTTTTGACCTGAAATGTCACATTTGTTTTTCCCTCTGTCATATAAAATGGCTAATCAGTATCTTCATGTCCTATTTTCCTGACAGAACTGAATAAAAATCCTGTGGAAGGTTTCTCAGCCGGTTTGATAGATGATAATGATCTCTACAGATGGGAAGTGCTAATAATCGGCCCTCCTGATACACTTTTGTAAGTGTTTTTGTTTTCTTATTAAATGCCATGCCACATAATTCCTTAATAAACATAAGTGTTATGAGCTATGAGTTAAAGGATGAGTGCAGTTATTCAGAATTAAATTTTTGTGTTACTTGGAAAAGTCATACAGGTTTGCAAAAACATGCAGTGAGTAAATAATGGCAGATTTTTAATTTCACTTCAATATTATATAATCACTTTCAATATTATGTTATATGCAAAACATTTTAATACATTGCATCCAATGATTGTACCACCACAATATTACTGCTGAATAACATGAAGCCTGCTATGTTTTTTTTCTGTTTATAGTGAGGGTGGTGTTTTTAAAGCCCATCTTACGTTTCCCAAAGACTATCCTCTCAGGCCTCCTAAAATGAAGTTCATAACAGAAATATGGCATCCAAATGGTAAGTATGGGTTCATCACACTTGGTCCTTTACATTTTTTTTTTTTTTCAGATCAGTATTCATTAACCATGTTTGTAAAAAAAAAAAAAAAAAAAGACTTTCAGCTGAAGCTGTTTTGTTTTGTTTGCAGATTTCCGCTGAATTTAAACATCCATTATTCTTTAAGCTGCACTCACTAATTTTTTTGCTAATTGATAATGCAGCTCGCCTGGACTTACTCCAACACCTAACATTGTGAATTCAGCCTCATAAAATTATGGCGGAAACCTTTAAAATTATGCACATTCCCGGCAACTTGTGTGTTATTGTTAGCCATTTATTGGTGGTAATTTAATGCTATCAGCCACCATATTTATGATTTTCAGTGGTCTATTAAATTAAATGCAACAGTAAAAGTGGTTAATTGTAAGGCTCTGTAATAACTGACATCAAATCTCATGTCTTCTCTCTGTATTGTTTGCAGTTGACAAAAATGGTGATGTTTGTATTTCGATATTGCACGAGCCGGGGGAGGATAAATACGGCTATGAAAAACCAGAAGAGCGCTGGCTCCCCATTCACACCGTAGAGACCATCATGATTAGCGTCATCTCAATGCTTGCTGACCCCAATGGAGATTCCCCTGCCAATGTTGATGCAGCAGTAAGTCTAATGCTAACTTGTTGAACCTACTGAACTTGACTGACTATAGATGTTTATCAGTAGATATTTAATAAATAATTTGCTTCATGTTCCATCGTGTGCACTTTAGCTGAATGTGATGCTGTACTTTTCACCATACCTTTCCTCATAAATGAGAAGTTACATTTCACCTTTATTTTTACATGTGTATTAATTAATTTTTGTATCTGTTTAATATTTCAGAAAGAGTGGAGGGAAGACAGACATGGTGAATTCAAAAGAAAAGTCGCCCGCTGTGTAAGACAGAGCCAAGAGACTGCCTTCGAGTGATATTCATCTAGCAGCTTGTAGCTTCACTATTTTCAGGGTAAGCAAGTGGACTTTTACCATTTCATTTTACTGCCAAAGTCTTGTGACCATTTTTTTTCTTCTTCCCCAACTTTACTGACTGACAGACAACTCCCAAACACAGAGCCAGAAAATGCAAAGAACCATTATTGCCGGCTTTAAAGCCACCCCTTAGCTGAATGGGGTTTTATCCTTGACGAATGGTGGCAGTTATCCACCTTCAGACTGGATGTGGTCACAGAGTAGATCTACAGGCTTTTTAATGTTGATTTGCATGATTTTACATGATTTTATTACCATGTTGATTTTTAAAGAAATTGTAAATGGTGCATTAAACTTTATCTGCATGTGAAAGTTATAGAAAATATTACTGACACTTGTACAGGATTAAAATAAGACAATTTTTAAATTGCTTCACCCTCAGAATAGAGCTTTTGTCAGTCTGAGTAGAGTTCTGCCATAGTAATCGTGCGAGCTAACCTGTTATAACAAGTTCCCAAAGCTTGTTCAAAATGGAGGTTCAGTGGTAAGATGTTAGGTAACATTAGTGTCTCTGTTGTCTGCTTAGACTGTCTTAGGTAAGCTATAGACCCTATAGACCTCTCAGGGCTTATGAAATGTTTGCACTGTTTGCCTCTTATTTACACAGTGGCAGTATCCTTTAAATTGGTATACATATAGTTTGGGGTTGGTAAGAAATGTTGTCTCTTTCTCACCAAGGCTGCATTTATTTAATTTAAAATACAGTAAAAACAATATTATTAAATTTTTTTACAAATTTGGTTTCATTATATTTTTTTATGTAATTTATGGCAAAGCAGAATTTTCATCAGCCATTATTCCAGTCTTCAGTGTCCTGTCTCCTTCAGAAATCATTCTAATATGCTGATCTGGTATTTACGAAGCATTTCTTATGAAAACATTTCTTACTTTTGAGCTATATAGGGTATCCTTGCTAAATAAGAACATTTATTTCTTTAAAAAAAAAAAAAAAAAAAATTGTGCCGGCCCCAAACACGGTAGTGTTAAAAAAAAAAAGAAAAAAAAGTATGTTTAAAATTGAAAAAATTAATAAATAAACTGCTGATCTGTATCACTTTTTTAGCCTTCAGGTTTTAAAGGCTTTACATATCTAAAGGTCTATAGTTAGTCTGGCATTTGGTTTATGTTCTGACATTTTGTTGAAATGTCTCTAATATCTCTGTGTCTTTCACAGGTCTCCAGTTGAGAAACAACATGGCACTTTCTTGCACTCTACCAACTGGTTTTCATTGAATGTTGGCAGTAACAGACTGGCATTAATAGGCTGCAATAGAACATAAGGCCAATGAACTGATACAACTTTTCAGGAAGAGATTGTAAAGATGTGTACATAGCACAGACATAAAAAACGGATAATATATAATAACTTGTAATAATCCATCCAGCAAGACTTGGTACCAAATAAAATAGCAGTTCTGTAGTAGAGTGTGACATCATGTAAAGTTCTTGAAGACTATAGTTCATCTCCCACCCTCCCCCTCTGGCTGCCGCACATCTAGTGTGCATCAGATCTGTTACAGGTGCAAGTGGCCTGCCCTGACGTACCCAATTGTCAGTTTGAACAAAAGTCTGCTTTGGCATTTCTCACTCAAACTCGATCCAGTTTTAGGGTGGGGAAGGCAGGGGTAAGCTATCGATAGGATTCAAAGCATGCTCGTCATGATGGAAGGGTTTCTCAATCGGGACACTTCAGGTAAAATAGCTGTAAAGCACGGTCATTTTCTTATTAATTAGGGGTCATGAAGGTACTTCTCTGATTTGGTTTTAAATGGGGTGGGCGGGGGGGCAGGGGAGTGCTCTTATCTCGGCTGAAAGGATAACTGCATTCTGAGCGTCAGGTTCTCATCTTTTCTCTTTTGTCGTCCATTTGAGGCAGGGAGGCAATGGCAAGGAAACCCATCAGATGTGATTTTTCTTTTTTCTGCATGTTTTAATTTCTCTTTTGTTTTCAAAAGTGCCTCCAGTTTAAACCACTTGGCTTGTTATGTGCCCTGCATCAAACAGGAGCTAAAGGGAGGAACATGTTTAAGAACTGCTCAACATGCTCTCAAGCTTGTGTGAATGTGAGGTTTTTTCATAACCCTTGTACCAGCATTCTGAATTATTTTGGTGTGGCAATAACTGCTTTGCCCACATTATGTGCGGACATCTTAAAATTGGATATTGGTATGCGATTTCTAGTAAAGATTCTCCCTTGTTTTTTTTGTGTGGGGGGGGGGCTTGACATCTCTTTTGTGTGGTTTCTTTGATAGGTTTCTTAGCCATGCTTTAAATGTAGATTTCTTGCAAACAGTTTCTGGGATTTCAGATGAGGTGTGTGAGTGCGTATGTTTAAGGGCGATTGAGCAGAGAGGTGTGTGTGTGTGTGTGTGTGCGCACCGTATCCCACTCTCTCTCTCCTCCCACAATCTTTAATTCTCTGGTTAATTTTATTCTGGCTCTGACAGACTACTGCAGTTCTTTTGCCTAATGTACAAAGATAAAAAACCAATGTATATTTTTCATGTTATGGAAATTGTCACCTCTAGTGAGTTCTTCTAAAATATAATTTTTTTCCAATACTTGTTTGAGTGTGCTGTCTGTGTTTAAAGTGTTGTCACAAACTTGAAAGTATTACGAAATTCATCCATTCATCAATACCAGCGTAACTACAAATGTATGTGCTTTTTATTAAGGTTATTCTTCTCAAAACATGACAATTTTACATAAACCATTGGCTGAAAAGTGTATCTACTGTTCTGTAGTTTTTACGACATTTTTGTTCTGTATAGCTTTATTTTTATTTATAGCAGTTTTAGTACTAGAAGTTATTTATGAGTTAGATGCCAAGGCAACATTTGTCATTTCTTGTAGGTAATTTATCTTGTTTATTATTTTTATTTCAATTAGTTTCAATTTCACAAAAAGGTTTTTAATAGTTTTAGAAAACAATAACAACATTGGCTAGGACAATATTGCTTGGCTGTCATAAAGTCAATTGAATTGAAGAAAATGTGCATTTGAATGTGCAACAGATGCCACCCTCGGTGGTGTAAGTGCCATGTAGTTGTACTGAGACTTTTATACAACCGATTAGGCTCTATTTGTAGAAAGGGTTTTGGAGATGTGAGCCAAAGAGGGCATTTATCTAAATATAATTCCTTATCCTTAATGTCTCTGGAACAATCATGAGGAACACGTTGGCTTTTGGTCAAAATAAAACAAATAAGAGTGCATATTAAAAGACCCCATGTACAGTTGGTTTATTTGGCACACAGACTTGCACATTATGTAAACTGTCATTGATAATACACTTTACAAACGTAATGTGTATCTTTGGCTCGGTGCTTCCACACACACACACTCACTCCTCCCAAATCAAAACCTTCCTCCCGCGGTCTCTCGCGGTATTAGGCGACCAGCCACGGATCCGACATGGCGGAAGGTATGAGAATGGTTTCTTTCTTGTTTTTCACGTCCTTTCTGTTTAACACATGCAGCGGCTGTACCTTTACACGATGGACAGACCTAACAATGCATGTAATTGATTTCACCACAGCCAGTTGGCAACAAATATTTCGTACCTCTGAAATGAGCCTCATTATTGCTTCGATTGTTTTTTCCAGCTAACGTTAGCTGGTTGCAAGTCAGGTGGTGGGCTGGGCGGTGGTAATAATAATTTGCCGGGTGATTTGAGCTCTCGTGTAAAGAAAGACATATAAGATAAATGCTTTTTCTAAAAGATGTCTAAAGTTGTTTTTGTCGCAGAACATCCAACGTTATGATTTTGAAATAGAAATAGTTGATTTTAGAAACATTGTCGTCATGTATTCTGATTTTGCGCTTGCCTTCCAAGTCATTTTTTTCATTAGAATTTGCCCTTTTTAGTCTTTTATCCTGTTCTTCGTCGTCTCAGATGAGAAATTCACCTGAATGTATAAGCTGGTTTTTAAATCTGACAATGTATAGCACTGTATATTTGATATATTTCAATATATAACATGACACTGATATATGATAACAGTAGAAAATAAAGTGAAGTGAAGTGAAGTGACATGTGGCCAAGTATGGTGACCCATACTCGGAATTAGTGCTCTGCATTTACCCATCCAAAGTGCACACACACAGCAGTGAACACACACAAACCATGAACACACACCCGGAGCAGTGGGCAGCCATTTATGCTGCGGCGCCCGGGGAGCAGTTGGGGGTTCGGTGCCTTGCTCAAGGGCACCTCAGTCGTGGTATTGAAGGTGAGAGAGAGCGCTGTACATTCACTCCCCCCACCTACAATCCCTGCCGGTATGAGACTCGAACCCACAACCTTTGGGTTATGAGTCCGACTCTAACCATTAGGCCACGACTTCCCCAGTAAATGTATAACTCTTCAATGTTGTTATGTACGGATAATTTGCACATATCTTGATTGCATATAAAGAAGTCGCAGCAGGCGGTTGCAACCGTTACTTTTATCAGCTCATATGTGACATCTCCCTTCTTTATCTTTCCACAACATGCTGTAAAATAATAACAAATTTAAATGCCGTCTTTTTCAAATAGCGTAAGAGCACTAACAATCTTTCCGTCATGTTGTTTGCTTCTTTTTAAAAGACGACGTGGCTAATAATAAGAGTCTAGTGCAGTTGTATTATAATAATGCAACCATGTAAGGTTAGGGACGAGCATATTGGTTGAAGCCATGTTTGGTACATTTTTATGGCTGTACCTCTTTCTGAATAAAGATTAATAGAGCAATTTAATGTATACTAATTACACTATTTCCAGATAATCGAGAATGATTTATCCTTCATCTGAATTCATTGTGTAAATTCATGAGGTGTAATTCATGTAGCCTTGTTGGTATTGCAAGCAGGTTATTGCTTCACAAGGTTTCTTGTCATCTGATTGGCTTTTAAATACTTTATGGGGCCTATTTGGATGGTTCTGAGTTGTTGATTGCTTAGGACACTGGATTCTTGAATCTAGGCTAAAGGCAAATGGCTCACATATTAAACTGCCCACTGCTCCGGGTGTGTGTTCACGGTGTGTGTGTGTTCACTGCTGTGTGTGTGCGCACTTTGGATGGGTTAAATGCAGAGCACTAATTCCAAGTATGGGTCACCATACTTGGCCACGTCACTTCACTTCACTTCACTTCACTTTAAACTGAGAACATGCCTTTGCTTACAAGCACACAGGTTTGATTGGCTGCAATGACTAGGGTAGACTTTTCGCAAAAATTACAGCTTTCATATAGGCCTAGTACATTTACACCAGGTGCTGCTTGCTGTTTTTAGCAACATTCAAAGATGTTCCTAAATGCCAAATGGTAACACATTATTAGACCGGCTTTCTCAGCACCTAAGCTTATGTAGTGCAATGGCAAAGTGTAACCTCAGCATTCTAGAGAGACACAGAAATAAATTCAAGGAGCGAGGAAGGAAGCGGCCCGTGTTGGAATGTAGGTTAAGCTGTGAAATCCTCTAGTTACAGATCCAAGGCAATTACCACACTGAGAATGGCGAGTTTAAAGTTGTTATTTTGTGGTTTGAGTGGAATGATATGGATCCTGAGGGTGTATATGAACGCTTGTGTTTGTTCTTCATGAATTAGACCATGTTGAAAGTGTTTTTACTTCTCAAAAAGCAGAAAGACAGTTTTCCTCACATAGCGTTGGTCCACTTCACCTCCCTTGAGCGTGCTTGGGAAGTCTGTCTGTGTCAGCAGTTTTCATATGAAATCTGTTTTGTCCCTCTCTTTCTCTTCTTCATGGCATTTCCACTTCCCTTTTTCATCACCCATCACATTTCTTTTCACTTTAACTGTTTATTATCCATTTACCCTAATTTTCTCCTTATACCCCATGTGCTTATTCACTGTGTTCCACTTCTTGTCATCTCTCCCCTTCTTGCCCCTTACCTCTCCATCATTTTCATTATACCTGCAGAGGAGGTGCAGAAATTGCAGAAGCACCTTGCTCTGCTGAGGCAGGAGTATGTGAAGATGCAGCAGAAGCTGGTGGAGACGGAGAGGCGGTGCTCCGTGTTGGCCGCTCAGGCCACTCTCCCCGGCTCCACCTCCCAGGCCAGTGACAACTTCATCAGCCGCCTGCTGGCCATCGTGGCTGACCTTTATCAGCAAGAGCGGTACAGGTGAGCACTGGATGTGAACTGTCACTTACTGTTAGATGAGGTCGTATTTACATTTACATTTAGTCATTTAGCAGACGCTTTTATCCAAAGCGACTTACAAATGAGGACAATTAAAGCAGTCAAAACTAACAAAAGAGCAATAATATATAAGTGCAAATGACAATGTATTTAACCTCAGAGGCGAAAAAAAAAA
>NW_015552553.1:191401-193121 GCF_001515605.1 Sinocyclocheilus anshuiensis
ATGGGTCACCATACTTGGCCACGTCACTTCACTTCACTTCACTTCACTTTAAACTGAGAACATGCCTTTGCTTACAAGCACACAGGTTTGATTGGCTGCAATGACTAGGGTAGACTTTTCGCAAAAATTACAGCTTTCATATAGGCCTAGTACATTTACACCAGGTGCTGCTTGCTGTTTTTAGCAACATTCAAAGATGTTCCTAAATGCCAAATGGTAACACATTATTAGACCGGCTTTCTCAGCACCTAAGCTTATGTAGTGCAATGGCAAAGTGTAACCTCAGCATTCTAGAGAGACACAGAAATAAATTCAAGGAGCGAGGAAGGAAGCGGCCCGTGTTGGAATGTAGGTTAAGCTGTGAAATCCTCTAGTTACAGATCCAAGGCAATTACCACACTGAGAATGGCGAGTTTAAAGTTGTTATTTTGTGGTTTGAGTGGAATGATATGGATCCTGAGGGTGTATATGAACGCTTGTGTTTGTTCTTCATGAATTAGACCATGTTGAAAGTGTTTTTACTTCTCAAAAAGCAGAAAGACAGTTTTCCTCACATAGCGTTGGTCCACTTCACCTCCCTTGAGCGTGCTTGGGAAGTCTGTCTGTGTCAGCAGTTTTCATATGAAATCTGTTTTGTCCCTCTCTTTCTCTTCTTCATGGCATTTCCACTTCCCTTTTTCATCACCCATCACATTTCTTTTCACTTTAACTGTTTATTATCCATTTACCCTAATTTTCTCCTTATACCCCATGTGCTTATTCACTGTGTTCCACTTCTTGTCATCTCTCCCCTTCTTGCCCCTTACCTCTCCATCATTTTCATTATACCTGCAGAGGAGGTGCAGAAATTGCAGAAGCACCTTGCTCTGCTGAGGCAGGAGTATGTGAAGATGCAGCAGAAGCTGGTGGAGACGGAGAGGCGGTGCTCCGTGTTGGCCGCTCAGGCCACTCTCCCCGGCTCCACCTCCCAGGCCAGTGACAACTTCATCAGCCGCCTGCTGGCCATCGTGGCTGACCTTTATCAGCAAGAGCGGTACAGGTGAGCACTGGATGTGAACTGTCACTTACTGTTAGATGAGGTCGTATTTACATTTACATTTAGTCATTTAGCAGACGCTTTTATCCAAAGCGACTTACAAATGAGGACAATTAAAGCAGTCAAAACTAACAAAAGAGCAATAATATATAAGTGCAAATGACAATGTATTTAACCTCAGAGGCGAAAAAAAAAAAAGCACATCATTAAACATTTTTATCATTGTTGTTTTTTATGCATTTTGATATTTTTTCATCATAATGAAACCTATTTTTTTCCACTGTATGGGGAAAATTGCATTTACTGTAATAAAATATAATTAAAAAAAAATTTAAATTAGCATTGATTATAAATGCCAAATGATGTATACTTGCAATACTTGTTACCATATATGGTTTACAGATGCTTCCTCTTTATAGACAGGCTTTATTGTCTTATGTAAAACATTTTTTTTCTTTGGTTTTTGTGGTGAAATATTACCTAGACATCTCTGTTCAGCTCTTGACAGTTTTTATAAGATTCACACAGTGATTGAAATATGTAAGTTTGTCTGTGGCTTTGACTTGATTTGAATTTTTGCTATCACTAGTGTATTAAAGTTTTGATTTGCAGTTTCATTTAGCTTCTAAGTGCATTAAAGGGGTCATATGATGCGATTTCAAGTTTTCCTTTCTCTTTGGAGTG
>NW_015552553.1:193691-203443 GCF_001515605.1 Sinocyclocheilus anshuiensis
GGGCATAGAGGACCTACAATAATGTACAGTATTTGAAAAATAATGTGTTTTTTGAACATTAAAGCATGTCAACATATTCTGTTACACCAAATACACAAAAAAGCATCATATGACCCCTTTAAAGCTGGCTGAAAGGGTTTTAGTATGTCTTCTGGGTCTGTAAAGTTAGGACGTTGTATTTCTTTATATTGCACCATGTTATTACGAAGTTACAGAATATTCCATCTGAGATTTGAGCCCAGACTGTAGTCTCAGATCTGACCTCACTGAGACCATTGCATAATACATAAGCTGTGATGCGTCAAATGATATGGTAGCTGATGACTGCATATTTCACAGGGATGCTGTGTAAAATCAGTGACAATATCAGTGTTTTTTTTCTCCTAGTGATCTGAAGGTGAAGATTGGACAGCAGAGGTTCAGTGCTCATAAATTCGTGCTGGCTGCTCGGACTGAAATCTGGAGCTTAGCCAACATGGCCTCCACCTCAGAACTGGACCTCTCAGGTAACAATGACTTCTCTGTTTCCTACAACCCACACTTGAAAAGTAGGATGTCTACATTTTTTCCTTATTGTTCAAATGCAGTATGCAGCAGTGTCAAATCCTTCAAAACTGAACCTGTTGTTGGATTCTTTCCTGTGCTTCCCCTTGTGACTTCCTAGATGCCAAACCAGAGGTTGCCATGGCAATGCTGCGCTGGGCGTACACGGATGATCTGGAGTCGAGTGGAGACGATGGCTTCCTCATCGACCTGATGAAGCTGGCCAACCGCTTCCAGCTCCATCTTCTGCGAGAAAGGTGGGAACAGTGTCTTTAGTATAACAGATGCAAATGACTGGATAGATTTATGACTCATGTTGCGTATTTCTTTACATCTCATTGTGATTCACCAGCAGAAATGTTACCATGTAACTGCTGTTATCTATCACCTCAACATATTAGAATTTAAACTACAAGTATATAAAGCACCCCTCAGCATGGATTGATGTAAACACAAAGGCTTTTGGTGATGAATCTTACACTTATGATTTCCGCAATGTGGAAAACGCAGACAGAATCGCGGAATCCACATAGAGGTCTGCTACCCGACCCGAGCCCGACGGGTCCCGAAATACTTTCGGGTCGGGATCGGGTTAATGTTTAATGAATAGCTTCGGGTTCGGGTCGGGCTCGGGCTCGGGTTTATAGCTAAACTAAAACTATATGCAGGCTACGCTGCTTTCATAGACGCACGCAGACACACACACACATTATTGCACACGACAACACAGTAATTTTTATTAGTAAAATAGCTTCGACAGGCTACTGACTCGCAACGTTATATTTCTCTGCAATGAGGGGGTAAAATCGCTGTTTTCGAAGGAACTAAGCCTCATTGCTTGTAGAGAGAGACGCGCAGACGCAGGTTCACACGCAATTTTCATCTCTCTCTCACATCTCTCTCTCTCTCTCTCTCTCTCGCTCTCTCTCTCTCTCTCTCTCTCGAAATGATATAATTAACCTAATTAATTCAAATAAATGCGATCTTACCGCACTGCATCTCTGTGTCTGATTTAAAGCAGGCCGAATGCTAACGAGCCTTAACTGAAGAAAATGACCATAATTTGCACGATGGAGGAATTATCATCTTGTCATATACAACCATTCAAAAATTCGGCAGAATTTATGTGACCGCTGCACCTGATGTTCATAAACTTTCATAAATGGTAAGCGTTTTTTCTTTTGCCTTGTGAACTGGCCGAGCCTTAATGATTCTGTTTCTTTACATGTATTTGCTTACTGACCGTTGCATGCAACGGACCGTTGAATGCAATCGTGAAATACAGCATTTTTTTAAATTGGCTATTCGTTGTGAAAAAAAAAAGAAAAAAAAAAAAAGATGTTGGGTTCGGGCTCTAAATTTAACTGTGCGGGTCGGGTCGGGTCGGGTCAGATGATCTCGGGTACGGGCCGGGTTCGGGCTTCACTTTAAAGCCCGTGCGGACCTCTAAATCCAGAAAAATTAAATTTACTGTACAATACGGAATGTCACAGAATTTGACAAATTTTGGATGGATACATCAAAAGTAGGTCAGTACACTTAAATCAAAGCGCGATATGGACTAGTGTCTGTGAATATTAAAGCAGCACTATGTAACTTTTTCTGTGTTCAAAATTAGCAAAATGTATATAATGAGCGAGTACGTCATGAATTCATCTTCCAAACTGCGTTTTTGTCTTATTCCGAATCACTACGGTACACTTATAATAAGTACTTATATTTGGACTATTGTAGCCTGGTCGGGTCGTCACCGCTGCGGAGTAACACATACCTGCGTGAAACGCCATAGACATAAACTTAGAGAAGTAGCTCCGGTTGGAATGTTCTTCCGCGGGATGTGTGCAGTTCTGTTTACTAACCGCTAGAGCACCAAAAGTTACATAGTGCTGCTTTAAGGCGCAAATACCATTTAAATATGAATCCTGTATATTCTGCGTGTCTCAGTGTGAATGAATGGCATAGGCGTGGTTTCGTTTACTAACGTTAGACACATACTGAAGCGCGCGTGACACTCGCTGTGTTTTCAGCCTTTGCCGCCTCAATTTATGTGTACATCAACACATGAACATAAATTCTAGAACTGCTCTGAGAGTCACTTCATGAGCATTTTACCGTTTCTTTTAAATAAAACTATTGTCATATCATATACAAACAGAAACTTAAAGGTCTTCACAGCAGCCCGTCAAAATAACAGTTCGGTTTAACTTGAAAAAATTGTGACAAATAATACTTAATGTAATGATAGTATTACTACTAATAATAAAATTATTATTAAAACATTATTTTTCAAGGAATGTTTACCAGAATTTATTTAACAGAAAAATGTAAATACACAGTATTTCTGAAAAAAAAAAGTTTTTTTTTAAATAAAATCAATTAATTAGAGATGCTGTTGATTATTAATATTTAATAAAACCATTAAAACTAATGGAAAACAGAATTTGGTAAAAATAAAACTGAATTTGAGAAAAAAATAAAACGTATTTCATAGGGCCTTAAAGGGTTAGTTCACCCAAAAATGAAAATTAGCCTGTTATTTACTCACCCTCAAGCCATCCTAGGTGTATATGACTTTCTTCTTTCAGACGAATCCAATTGGAGTTATATTAAAAATTGTCCTGGCACTTATAAGCTCTATCATTGCAGTGGGCGGGTGTTTCTGTTCAATAGTCCAAAACATGTTAAATAAAGCGTGTGCATCCATAATAAAACGTGCCTCACACGGCTCTGGGGGGTGAATAAAGGCCTCCTGTAGCAAATTTTTGTAAGAAAAATATCCATATTTCAAACATAATAAACACTTTTCTATCACTCCCTCTATTCCTTTGCTCCTGTAAACAAACTCGCGAGACTAGCATATCTCAGAGGCGCGCACGACGTATACATCCTACGTCATCTGCCGGAACGGCTTCAGCGTACGACAGTCAGCAGAAGTGAGAGAAAAGTGTTTGAAATATAGATATTTTTCTTACAAAAATGCATGGATTCGCTACAGGAGGTCATTATTCATGTCCTGGAGCCGTGTGAGGCACGCTTTATTATGGATGTGCGCGCTTTATCTAACGTGTTTTGGACTGTTAAAGAGAGACACCCACCCACTGCAATGATGACGCTTGGAATAGCCAGGACAATTTTTAATATAACTCCGATTGGATTCGTCTGAAAGAAGAAAGTCATATACACCTAGGATGCCTCGAGGGTGAGTAAAACAGGTTAAATTTCATTTTTGGGTGAACTAACCCTTTAAAAATGTGTTTTTGCCCTACAAACCTACAATTTTTTTTTTTACAATGTAAAAATTGTAGGTTTCATGATTTTAATTAATTAGACATGCTGTTTGGTTAATAAAATTTAATTTAACCATTAAAACAGAGTCTAGAAAAAAAATGGTGTCCAGAAAAATTAAAACGGAAAAAACTGAGTTTGGGAAAAAGTTAAATGAAGTTTGGGAAAAAATTAAACGGATTTCATAGGGCCCTACGCTTGATTACTAAAGCATTTGCATATGCATCACGACATCATTTTTAGTTACTCTGGTCCTTCACTGAGTCATATTCATCAAATGAAATCTATCTGAAAGCATGCGGTCTTTTACCTGGCATTTGCCTGAAAGAGGCTTATAGTTAAACAGTGATGCCCCATCATCAAAGTGCCCTTGAGTCAAGTACGTAATCCTCTCCCATCAATAGGTATGCTTAAGTCGCTTTAGATAAAAGCAGCTGCTAAATGGCAAGCAGACAGGCTACATGTTTTGTGCTTTTATGCTAATGATCAACTTTTATTCTTGAGTACTGCGACTACAGAACAACTTTGATCAATTTTAGTAACATATACTAGTACATATTTTTACTATCACTTTTGATCATTCTACATACTTGCTGAATATATGTATTAATTTCTTAAAATAAAACCTTACTTACCCCAAACTTTTAAATGTTAGCATACTGTATATAAAAAAAATGTTTGATGTTAAAATCAGATGGTGAAATATGGAAAATGGAATAATGTGTTGACCCATATAAATAATAAAAGGTCGTGATAATAGGGGCCATCCTTTTTTAAAAATAAAGAGAAAATAATTTGAAATTTTACATTTAATGAGCATATCTAAATAATTTCAAAATTGAGTTGTTAGTGTTGAAGAATAAGCAGTGAGCTCTGTGGACACATAAATTGTTTTTCAAATGCAGATGTGAGAAAGGAGTGATGTCATCAGTGAACGTGAGGAACTGTATCAGGTTCTACCAAACAGCTGAAGAGCTGGACGCCACAACATTGATGAACTACTGCGGAGAAATCATCGCCAGTCACTGGGTGAGTCAGAAGAATCGAGTCATCATCCTCGTCCTTGGAAAAACCCATCAGATGTGGAATTCATGTTGTGTTCATTGCATTTGCCAGTAATACACTACAGTTCTAGGCATCATTTTATCAGCAATAATAAGATAAATATTGATTAATAACCTGACTGATTCACTGTGAAAAAATAGCCTTCCTCCTTGGCTCTCTTTTTAAAAGCAGCAGGATTTTGTTGTCCTTGATGTTTGGAGTCTCTTTTATGACTCCTTGTAAATCCCCATAAGGCATAATGATTGATTCTTGAGGTTATGTTTATGACCAGGATGGTAAAGGAAACACTGTGGTGGGTTTACAGATGCTCTCTCCGCTGAGTGAAACCAAACACATCGATATGGGCTTAGCAGACCTTGAACAAGACCTTGATACAGAGTAGACCAGAGGGAGATTGAAATTTGCATAATTATTAAAGAAGTCACCTGCTGTTTTAAATGAGGAAATAGTTCCGCAATGCTTTTTTTGAGTGTATGTTCATGTAGAATGGAACGTTTCCAAATGAATAGATGCTTAAATATGTTTCATATTTACTTTTTCTTTACCCTCTTAAACAGGATAATCTTCGGAAAGAGGACTTCAGCTCCATGGATGCTCAGCTGCTGTATAAGATGATCAAATCCAAGACCGAGTACCCCCTTCACAAAGCAATTAAAGTAGAACGAGAAGATGTGGTCTTCCTTTATCTAATTGAGATGGATGCCCAGGTAAAAAGCCAGCACTGAATCTTAGAAATTATTATGCAAAATGTATCTATTTATTATTTATATTTTAACAACATACTCAGCTGGATTTAGTCGCGTTTACTACGCTAATAAATGCATGATCCTCTACTAACAAGCTTGTTTATTGCATGGCAAAGTCATTAGGATAAATGTAAATAATTCTCACTATTAACTAACTTATTAGCTATGAATTTCACCTCAATAAACTCCTAATTTGCTGTTTGTTAATAGTTAATAAGGTAGTTATGAAATGTAGGTATGGGTTAGGATTAAAGGATCTGAAAAATGGTCAAGCAGAATAAGGCATTAATATGTGCTTCTTAAGTGTTAATGAACAGCCAATATGCTAGTAATATGAATGCCAGTAAATAGTGAGAATTAGTCCTTAAAATAAAGTCGACCCGTTTTCTTTTATTTAATTCCTTAGTTACCTGGAAAACTGAATGAGCTGGACAATAATGGAGACTTGGCGCTGGACCTGGCTCTGTCCAAGAAGCTGGAGAGCATCGCCACCACACTGGTCAACAATAAGGCAGATGTTGACATGGTGGACCAGAGCGGCTGGAGTCTTCTTCATAAGGCCATCCAGAGAGGTGACAAGTGCTTGTATTTGGCCAGAGGAAATAATCAAATGTGGCACTTTTTTTACAACAAGTTTGAAGTTGGCACAAAGCCACCTTCGCTTACAAAAGACTGCTGCTAAAACTTTTGAGAACCGTCAAGAATCTTGAGAGAAGTTTTTTATTTTCATTTGGTGGTCTAAGTTCTCTCCCCATCTTGTGTGTTTCTCTTTCCCTGTCCTTTTAGGAGATGAATTTGCCTCCACTTTTCTGATCCGTCACTCCGCACAGGTGAACGCTGCCACAGTGGGGGCAGTGGAAACACCGCTGCACCTGGTCTGCTCTTTCAGCCCTAAGAAACATAGTGGTGAAGTTATGGCTGGCATGGCTCACATCGCTGAGGCTCTGCTCAAAGCTGGTGCCAACCCGAACATGCAAAACAGCAAAGGACGGTGGGTAACATTAAGTCTAAAGCATTAATGACTATGTTTATGGGGGTACAACTTATTCAGTGTATTCATCACTTAATATTTTCATTGTCCAATTCTTAGGACGCCATTACATGAGGCTGTGGTGTCAGGAAATGAACCAGTCTTTAACCAGCTGCTGCAATGCAAACAGTAAGTTTTTCAAAACGAATGATCTGACATGATCGTTGAAGTTAATGGAAAAGTATACTACGTAAAATATCTGTATGCATGTAATACACAAAGTTATCTAAAACGTGTGTTTTAAAATGTACAAATGCAACAGAGTACAGTGTATCCCATGATGTGTTTTTAACCTTCCAATCCCTCCTCTTCATGCCTAGATTGGACCTTGAGCTGAAAGGCCATGAAGGCAGCACTGCATTGTGGCTGGCTCTGCAGTACATCACTGTAGCCTCTGACCCCTCCGTCAACCCTTTTGAGGATGAAGCTCTGGTTGTGAATGGAACCTCATTTGACGAGAACAGTTTGGCAGCGCAGCTCATACAGAGAGGAAGCAATCCTGATGCACCAGACTCCAATGGTACCGCACATCTTGCACTTTATAAAATGTCTATCTGTGTCCTTTTAGTCATGACCCCTTTCATAACAGTTAATCACGACATCTCGTCCTCAGGTAACTGCCTCATGCAGAGAGCAGCTATCGCAGGAAGTGAAGCAGCCACTATCTTCCTGGCCACACATGGAGCTAAAGTCAATCACACCAACAAATGGGTGAGTCTGTCTGCTTTGATTAGAAATCACCTGCCTGTCACGTGTTTGAACATACATACTCATTTACAGAATTTAGAATAATAGTGTAGTCATCAAAACAATTAAATATATATATATATATATATATATATATATATAGAGACTTTTTTTTCAGCAAGGATGCATTAAATTGATCAAAAAGTGACAGTAAAGACATTTGTCATGTTATAAAAGATTTCTAATTCAAATAAATGCTCATATTTTGAGCTTCAGATTGTTCAACAGTTTTCAGCATTGATAAGAAAAAAATGTTCTTGAGCAGCAAATCATCATATCATAGAATGATTTCTGAAGGATCATGTGACACTGAAGACTGGAGTAATGATGCTGAAAATTCTGCTTTGCCATCATAGGAATAAATGACATTTTAAAATAGAATACAGTTATATTAAATTGTATTGGTATTTCACAATATAACAGTTTTTAATGTATTTTTGATCATTGCATTTATATTGATAAATGCAGCCGTGGTGAGCATAAAGAGACTTCAAAACATTTGAACGGTAGTGTACAGTATATATACATCTGAAATCTTACATGTAATAACAAATGAGTAGTAGTAAAGAGGTGGATTATTATAAATTAAATATTATTTATTAGTATTTTTATATATATATATTTTATTTCCCCATCTGATATTTTATGACCAATTTTCTTTTTTAGGGTGAGACTCCCCTCCACACAGCTTGCCGCTGTGGCTTGGCAGGGCTAACAGCAGAGTTGCTCCAGCAGGGGGCGAATCCTAACCTGCAGACTGAGAGCGCCCTGCCTGACGGAGTTGAGAAAAGCCAAGGAGTCTCCCTGCAGAGTCCCCTCCACCTGGCCATCATTCACAACCACCCAGATGTGGTGTCTGTCATACTAGAGCAGAAAGGTGAGGGATGAGAGAGGATGTTTGATTTCATCGTTGATCAATGCAGCTGTGCCATCTCTTGTCACTCATAACTGTATTTTTGCTCCATCTGTCATAGCCAATGCACTACATGCCACCAACAACCTGCAGATCATCCCTGACTTCAGTTTGAAAGACTCTATGGATCAGACCGTTCTGGGTCTTGCACTCTGGACCGGTGGGTTCTGTTAAAATCTCCTTCTGCGAGTTCACTGCTCCTGCAGTTCTTTCAGTTTTTCATGTATCATCTTATTTACATCACTAGGTATGCACACTATTGCCGCACAGCTGCTGGGTTCTGGAGCAGCTATTAATGACACCATGTCTGATGGACAAACACTACTGCACATGGCTATAAAGAGACAGGACAGCAAGAGCGCCCTCTTCCTGCTGGAGCACCAGGCCGACATCAACATCAGGTACTACACCTACCTGATAGAGCTAGAAAACGTTGGTTAGCATACATCCCCCAGACATGTTGAGCTGTGGTGTTAATGTCAGCAGTGAGGGTTTGAGTCCTGCCTGTTGTGTCTCAATCCCATCCCCGCTCTGCTATTTCTGAAAGAGTTGACACATATAATAGATGATAATTTATGAAACCATGAAAATAATTCCTCAAACTACAAATCATGCTTTGTTCCAGGACCCAGGAGGGGCAGACAGCTTTACAGTTGGCCATCAGTAACCAGCTTCCTTTAGTAGTGGACGCCATCTGCACAAGAGGAGCAGACATGTCAGTGGTGGATGAGAAGGGTGATCCTCCACTCTGGCTGGCTCTAGAAAATGGTTTGGAGGACATCGCTTCCACACTGGTGAGAACTTTATTCTATTTACCAATTGGGATCATTAAACTGTGATTGCTTAACATTCTATTATATCTTGAAACATTTAGTTTTCCATATTTTTGTTAAAAAAATAATGCTTATGATAAGTTGATTTGACTTGATTTTTTTTTTTTTAATTAGGTCAGGCACGGGTGTGATGCAACCTGTTGGAGTTCAGGGCCTGGAGGATGTCAGCAGACTCTTCTCCACAGAGCCATCGATGAGAACAATGAGATCACTGCCTGCTTCCTTATACGCAGGTTTGCAAAACCTCTCCTTATTTTATTTTGCTTCTGAGCAGAAATTGCATTGTAAAAAAATGAACATGACAGGGCTAGGGTTGGGTACCGAAACCCGGTACCAATATGGCACCTATGTAACCAGAGTTCACAACTCGTAAAATGAGAGCATTCGAGGAGCACGTGAATGCAGTAATTAGACTTGCTCTGATGGCAGCAGGTAGCCTTCCGTTAACTAAGCTAAACATGCTTAAATTAAAATGCCTAAACTAAACCTCCCTTATATTCACATTTCTAAACTTGTTGTCCAACAAAAGAGAAAATTATAACCTTTTTACTCCACAACACCAGTCAAATGCTTCCTTTTGTGATCTGATG
>NW_015552553.1:204550-205302 GCF_001515605.1 Sinocyclocheilus anshuiensis
ATTATAACCTTTTTACTCCACAACACCAGTCAAATGCTTCCTTTTGTGATCTGATGAGGCTTCTTGTCACAAAATGAGGCAGAAAATATTTTCCATATGCTACTTTAAAAAGAATACATCGATTAGCAATAGATTATAAATTAGGGTGACCATACGTCCTCTTTTCCCCGGACATGTTCTCTTTTTGGACCTACAAAAATGCGTCCGGCCGGGATTTCTTAATTGCCCAAAATGTCTGGGATTCGGCTGTTTTCTTAATCCCCCTCCCGCTGAATCTCTGACCATTGCCGCCTGCTCCCGCAACATGTGTTTTGCTCCCGCGATTTACGTGTCCACTCCTTTAAACATTCTAATATTGTGTATAATTTTGGCGCATCAGGGAGCCTCTCTCAGGATGCAGTGTATTTAAATATTTTTTACTTTCACTTTCGATTTCGCGATCACACGCACTCTGTGTAAAGGGAGCATATCTTACAAGATCAGATGTTTGTCAATGAGCTCAGAATCTGTTGAGCAGCAAATACTCCAGCATGGTCTTGACTCTTGTCAGTCATCTCTCCTTATTCTCGACATGTGATCAGTCAAAGCTGACTCCGGTAGCTCTTGTTGGATGCAGGGTTGCCGAGTCCGCTTTTTTCCACAGAATTGGGCTACTTTTAAACTGTTGCCATGGGTTGATTTTCCCAAGTGGGTTAAAGGTTTGAAATATTGCATAAATTACATTTGACTGAAATGCTTGTATTGAAACATTT
>NW_015552553.1:205583-215348 GCF_001515605.1 Sinocyclocheilus anshuiensis
CATTTGCACTCTCTATTCTATTTCTATTCTAATGGCCAATCCATAATTTTTGGGGGGGATTATTTATTTATTTATTTTTTAATAAGTATCGGTTCAGGCACTGTTTAGGCACCGGAACCTTTTTAAAAGTATCGATTTGGCACCGGTATCGAAAAAAAATCTAACGATACCCAACCATAGACAGGGCATCAAATAGACAATTTCAACACAAAACACCAACTGATTGGTGGTGCTTCATTCCTATAGAGTGCTGCATGGATGACATATTTTTGTAAGCCAAAACCTAGAAATGATTTAGCACTTTAGCATTTCCAGTTCCATTGTTTTTGGTTAAATGCCTGAAAAAAGTTGTGCGATTAACTCAAGATATTTTCATGTTTTATTTTACAACAGGCCAATCCATAATTTTTTGGGGGGATTATTTATTTATTTATTTTTTAATAAGTATCGGTTCAGGCACTGGAACCTTTTTAAAAGTATCGATTTGGCACCGGTATCGAAAAAAAATCTAACGATACCCAACCCTAGACAGGGCATCAAATAGACAATTTCAACACAAAACACCAACTGATTGGTGGTGCTTCATTCCTATAGAGTGCTGCATGGATGACATATTTTTGTAAGCCAAAACCTAGAAATGATTTAGCACTTTAGCATTTCCAGTTCCATTGTTTTTGGTTAAATGCCTGAAAAAAGTTGTGCGATTAACTCAAGATATTTTCATGTTTTATTTTACAACATAATATCCTCTTAAAATGGCTAAATGGGACTACACTGGTTGTTGATTACCTTAAACATCATCGCAACGTACAGGAAAAACATCTACTTGCTAGTCTGCTTTCACAGCCTTGTTGTGTTTAGAACTGCACACTTGTAAACTACTCAAACTTTCAGGCCAAATGATTTGAATAAAGACCAAAAGAGTTGGCGGAAGCTTAGTGATCGTTGAAGTCATGTGATTGTGGTGTAGTTTGTTTATAGCCTAGATTGAAATTTTTACTTCACTGATTGATTGTATTTAGACTTCAGAATCCATCCAAGCTGTTAAAGCAGCACTATGTAACTTTTTCTGTGTTCAAAATTTGCAAAATGTATATAATGAGCGACTACATCATGAATTCATCTTCCAAACCGCGTTTGTGTCTTATTCCGAATCACTACGGTACACTTATAATAAGTACTTATATTTGGACTATTGTAGCCTGGTCAGGTCGTCACCGCTGCGGAGTAACACATACCTGCGTGAATCGCCATAGACATAAACTTAGAGAAGTAGCTCCGTTTGGAATGTTCTTCCGCGGGATGTGTGCAGTTCTGTTTATTAACCGCTAGAGCGCCAAAAGTTACATAGTGCTGCTTTAATTTGTGAAGATTATCATGATGACAAAATGTATAAGAATCAAATGTTTGTTGCTGGTCACAGAACTTATTTTCTGTAATAATCCAAAAGCCAATAGAAAAAAATCCTTTTGCGTTTTTATCAAGGAAACCAGGGTGATGTTAACTTCCGTGTTGTTCTCTATGCAGGCTTAGACTGGTTTGGGATTACACAAGATTTTAAAAGCTTATATGTAAAAAGATAGAATTGTTTTTTGGTCAAAAGTGTTATCAAAATAATCATGTTATGCTGTTTAAATTAATATCATTAATTCCGAATAATCACTTGCATAAATAAATGAACATAACTGAACAGACATTCCAAAATGTGACTTTTCTATATCATTTCCACATCACCGATCTCAACATGTGTTTTCAGTGGCTGTGATGTGAACAGCCCGAGGAGGCCTGGTCCTAACGGTGAGGGAGATGAGGAGGCGAGGGATGGACAGAGCCCACTGCATCTGGCTGCGTCCTGGGGACTGGAGGAGGTGGCACAGTGCCTTTTGGAGTTTGGAGCCAATGTGAACGCACAGGTTCATACAGATGCATACATTCACTCTAGTTCTTTTTCTTTAGATGACAGAATGCAATTTAATTGGTGCTTTATGCAGATATGTGCCATGTACACAGTTTAAATGCCTTGATAGCTGCAGTATCCATTTCTCTGTATACAGGATTCAGAGGGTCGTGCTCCCATCCATGTCGCCATCAGCAACCAGCAAAGCATCATCATCCAGCTGCTCATCTCCCACCCTGAAATCCGGTTGAATATTCGAGACAGACAAGGCATGACGCCGTTTGCCTGTGCAATGACTCATAAGAACAACAAGGCTGCCGAAGCCATCCTCAAGAGAGAGCCTGGCGCTGCTGAACAGGTGTGCAGGCCTGATTATACCCACATACAAAGATGAAATATATGTGTGATGTCACAAGCCACTGGATCAATGTTCTCTCTCTCTGTCTAGGTGGACAACAAAGGTCGCAACTTCCTGCATGTCGCCGTGCAGAACTCGGACATAGAGAGTGTGCTCTTCCTCATTAGCGTACAGGCCAACGTGAACTCCAGAGTGCAGGACAGTGCCAAACTCTCTCCTCTACACCTGGCCGTACAGGCGGGATCAGAGATCATTGTCAGAAATCTGGTAAAGCAAAGATTATTTTATTTTACTTTTTCCAAGTCAAAAACTAAAACGTATATTTATGTTTTCGCTGATGTATGTGTGGATTGCAGCTCTTGGCTGGTGCTAAAGTAAACGAGTTGACCAAGCATCGTCAGACAGTGCTGCATCTCGCCGCACAACTGGATCTTTCCACAATCTGCTCTGTCCTGATCGAGAATGGCATTGATTTCGCTGCAGTAGATGAGAATGGAAACAATGGTAAACTATTGCAGTAATAGGCCTCAGTAAATCATTAAAATCTTGGCACAAAAAGTACATATATTATTCCTGTATCAGTGAATTCCATTGTATCATTTTCTTAAATTTCCTTCTAATAGCACTTCATCTGGCCGTGATGCAGGGGCGTCTGAATAATGTGCGTGCTCTACTCACCGAGTCCAACATAGATGCAGAGGCCTATAATCTCAGGTTGGACTCACTTTTATATATTTGTCTCACTCCACAAATATATAAAAATAAAAAACAAAATGTGCAATTTTCATTGACATTCACTAACTTTAATAGTTTGGCCCTGTTTTCTTCTCTCTAGAGGTCAATCTCCCATGCATGTCCTTGGTCAGTATGGGAAGGAGAACGCGGCAGCCATCTTTGAGCTGTTTTTGGAGTGCATGCCTGAGTATCCCCTGGATAAACCAGACAATGAGGGGAACACAGGTTGGTGAAGTACAACCAGTTTGATTATACGGAAATGGGTAATTTCCCATAATAATAGCAATCATGCCATTTCGGTTGGGTCAATGATAGTTGATGCTTTTCTCCTTCCAGTGCTTCTGTTGGCATATGTGAAAGGAAATGCTAACCTGTGTCGTGCCATTGTGAGGGCTGGAGCCCGACTCGGCCTTAATAACAACCAGGGCACCAACATCTTCAACTATCAAGTTGCCACTAAGCAGCTTCTGTTCCGTCTGCTAGGTAAGAGATACAGGTTTAGTGTTTAAGACATTCACAATGCTGGTAGTAGTTATATCTAACTAGTTTTATGCATCACATTTTGAACGGTTCAGATATGCTATCCAAAGAGCCCCCATGGTGTGATGGTTCAAACTGCTATGAATGTATGACCAAATTCGGAGTCACCACCAGGAAACATCACTGGTATGTAGGCAACATACAGTGTTCAGTCTTTTGACTTTTATAAAGAACACACCCTTCTTTCTCTTCAAATCATAACTCCATTTATGATGATCTTCCTTTGTCCTGCCACCTAATAACTCATTCTTCATTGTCTTTTTCTTTCTCTCTTAGCCGCCATTGTGGGCGTCTGCTCTGCCATAAGTGCTCTATAAAGGAGATCCCCATCATCAAATTTGACCTGAACAAACCTGTGCGTGTATGCGACATCTGCTTTGATGTGCTGACATTGGGTGGCGTGTCCTAACACACGAGAGCAACGTGAAGGACGGGCACCAGCCAAGCTGAGCATGAACCCACGGGCTGGCCCTCAGAGGATGAAGAAATGGAGTAAGACACAAAGACAGGAAGAGCCGTTGAACAAAACTATTCCATTCTTGTCAAAGAGAAAATACAACCATAACAATCTGTGTTTGTTCTAGCAGTACTTTTTAGAACCAAACTATTATATGTCGAGGATCCAGATTAAAACTAGTGGAGTGCTGATGCAAATGAAAATTGTAGTTCCAAGCTCAGCTTTTGGCAAAAACCAAGTAAATAAAAAGAACCATAGGGGTTTTATACAGTTCTAATGTGCTATATGGACACTATACGATTATTATTAGTACTTCATTTTCCATCAGAATGACAAGACTAGTACATGATTCCCACGTGCAATCATGCCGTACTCGAATTGACTTTTTTTTTTACAGATTGATTAACCCCAGTTTGAAGTAGATACAGTGTCTTGTGAACATTTCAAGGAAGTGTGTTTAGTGTTGAATGCTGCTGGATATGAAGGGATCTGTGAAAGAAAGGTAGCCATGTTTTAAGTAGTGTGAAGCCTTAATCATACTGTGCAGGGTCTTTCAGTTGTTGTATTGAGGTTTTGAACACATTTGAACCTCTCTGGAAGGAGTTCAAATCAAAACACTAAGAGAGAGATGGAGAAATATTCCTTGCTAGGTTAATGGTATGTTATTAGTAACATGGTCACTTAATCATTTATGAATCTGCATATTCAGTGGGCTTTATTTTAACCGATCCATTAGTTTACAATACTCAAATTTGAGAAACACTTCAGATGTGGAAGTGTTCTGATTTCAAATCGTTTCTTGTGATTCTATTAAGCCAGACAGGTGCGGAATTCTGACATGCTTACTATGCATATGCATGACATCATTTGTAGCCTGTTGGTAGTGTTCATTGCATCATAATTTCATTTTATTCATTTCTGATCACCAAAGGATACATTCCAGTTAACGTTTGCCCTGCAAGCTAGCGCTGGGGGAGCTGCTCGCTTGGTCGTTGTTTTCAAAAGTCTTCTCTGTGGCGTAACGCGTCACATTATGTTATCACCTATCATATTTTAAGTGCTTTTTCATGCCCATGCTTAACAGGTGCACTTTATCAAAGTTCTTCTTTTTTACATTTCTGACCATATTTCAGAGGGAGGAGGACCAAGTCCACAGTCTGTTATTGGTATTGTTAAATTGTACAGATAAATGTATAATATTTTTGACCACTACAACTGTTTTGTACTTAATGCAGGTTGTGCTTTTGTCTATGTGACAAACCTACAATTTGGCCTCTGTTTAATCTTTCTGCACATTGTATGGTATCTGTATGCTCAGATATTTAGCCTGTCGCCACCTCTACTATCCTTTTCAAGAAAGGGAGGACAACTTTACATAAAGGACGATTGAAAAAAAATCTATAAAATTGTCTTTTATTGAACAATCTTGATTTTATGGCACAAGTAATATACTTGGCCACAAACTGCAATGAAATTAATTCAATTAGAAACATAACTACATAAATAACAAGCAGCATCAGGTATTTGGAATGTGCCAGCGACAATAAACCCATCAAAAACATTTCTATGAAAAATGTGTCAAATGAAATACAGTGGCTCTTATAGTGTGATGAATACTTGTAGCTCAGTCTTTAGTGATACGACAGGACTCTGCATGAGGAGGACAGTCTTTGTACTCTCTGAGGTTTCGGTTCTCAGTGTGAACAGGATCTGACAGTCGGATGCACACACAACGGGAGTGGCCAGACCCAGGGGAGAAAAGCATTCTGGGTACTCCAACCCAGTCCCTGTGAATGCCACCACTACAAAAAAAATGTAAAGTTGTTACATTTTTTAGGAACCTTATCAAACGTTGGCCAAAGCATTAATAAAGAATGAGAATGTGACGTAACGCCGCGTTGAGTTCTGGGAAACTGCTTTGTTTATCCGCCATACTAGGAGGATTGCACTGCCTTTCCGTTATTGAGTTTAGGGCAGTATTCAGTCCAGATTCTGAAGTGCTCATCGATGGACACTTTTCAATCCCAGGAGGCCACGCAAGAGGATACGTCATCATGAAACATGATGGAGAACAGCCACGAGGGTGTTTACAAATGTGAGTTTTGCAAACCAAAAACACGGTTCCTTGAATTAAAATTGCATTTGTTGAACTACTGTATTGTAAACTGGAAGCTAGACCCATAGAATTTACAAATGGCCGCGCCCATTTCTACGGCAAGAAAAAGGTGGATAGATTAAAAAGGTCAAAAAATTACCTCATTGTAGAGCACCATACCCGTCCCCCACTGGCTTCGCTCCACTCCGAGTTACAGGCCGGGTACAGCTGCATCTCACTCTGAGCCTGGGCCTTTTTCTTCAACCCCTCAGACAAGAAAGCCTCGACATGTAACAAAGCATCAGTGGGCTGCCCCGTTTCTGTGTAGAATCGGCCTACCAGTTTACCTGCAGCACAAGGGCCAAACAGACAGACACCTTAAAGGGACAGGTCACCTTGAAATGAAAAATCTTGTCATGATTTGCATTAAAATATAATTATACATTTTTATTTTTTAATAATAATATTTACATGCATAAAGACAATATACAAAATATTCTAAGAAGGTTACAATAAACTAAAGTGCATTTATTGCAATTATTACACCATGGAAGAGTCTTACAGGCTATTTAGGTTCTTTAAATAATTCAAATATATCGACACCTTTACTAAAAATAAAATGTATTTTCTTTCAAATTTGTTTATGAATATAAAATTTCTGAAAGAAATAGTAATAAAATGGTCATCGAGCGTCATTTGGTACCCACCTACTGGAGTGTAGTCCTTCTGATAAAATGACAGCCAGTCATAAAGAGCCACAATCTGGGAGTCTGTGAAATCCGAGACATCGCTAGTTAAACCAGCCTCTGTGAAATCGCCTGTAATAAATGCTTTTGATGCGTCTTTCCCTGCACAAACAACACACAGATTTCAGCAATCTCTATGCGTTCGCATCACTCAGTGGCCTGTAAATTGCATAGTGAACTAACCTGTAAAGAAATGATAACCGCCGCCAGGGCCGTAATGTTTCCGCCCCTTTTCAACGTCAAACACCTGTCCTAAGATCGCCAGGTACAATCCTTTACTGTTCTCTTCTCCGTTGTATAAAGACAGCTCATCTTCGGTCAGCATGCGCCCCGGAGCAGATGCTGGCACGTCACTGGCCTGCTGCCGCAGCCACAGCTCCAGCACATTCACAACACTGCCATAGATCGGGAATGAGAGCCACTCCGGCACCGTCCATACGGCCAGGACCATTGAAATAAGTGCTACTAAATATTTCAGCATTGTGCATACAGTGTATAATGACGAGGACGAAATGTCAAGCAGTCAGCATTTAAAATAAGAAGCATTCCGTACCGCACAACACATCGGTATATCACCTCATCATGTTTCCGGGTATGTGACTGCGCATGCGCAAATCTATTGAGAAAATTACGTTTTTTTATATTTATAGCTGAAAGTTGTTGTTTTTTTTGATTCAGTGAACATTAATCAACACTAACAACCGAAAGAAAAAAAATGAGTTAAAATGAGTTAAAATGTACACGCAGACAAATTTACAAATAAAGTAGGCCTACACATGTTTTTATACAGTCTATGGCCTACACACTACACAGAATTCAAATAAATATGATTTGTGATGGTGATGGTGGCCTTCTAATTAAAAGAGTCTCTAAACAGTCAAAGTATAGCCTGGTTACTCTCAGAATAAGACTATGAAATTCTATTAGTAAATGCATGAGATTTTGTATGATAAATCTTAAAATATTTCACTGAATATACTGACATTTCAAGTGTTTGAAATAGTTTTTTTTTAACGTTCAGTACCACAAGAACAAGATGTATACATAGTCACATTATTAACAACAAAAATGGCCAACATTTCAGTGCTATTTAAAATATTACTTGTTTACAGTTTTTAGTTTATTTATTTGTTTGCTTGTTTTCAGTTTACATGTATTTCTAAGTTATAAGAGGCAAGAAATTTGGTTTTCAAAAAGTCCATTCTTTTTATGTGGTATTTTTCTAATAAAATAAGCAATTGTAATATTGTCATTGTATTATTCTTCATATTCCAAAATGTGATTCTGGAAAAAAAATAATTAATAAATAAATAAATCACATCAAATACACAAATCAGACACACCCGTTTTCTCTTAATATATTTATATAAATATTTCCCAAAAAATCTTAAATACAATCTAAATTCAAGTATAAAACAAATGCCTTTTCCAGTCAACAGAATTGACACGCATATGAAATGTTCAGCTTTCCAAAACATGCATAATAAATCCTGTAGTATTTTGTTGGATACTCCTTTAACTTTGTTATTAAAACAACATTTGTTTAGCAATTTTTGATATTAAGAATTAGCTTTCCAGGTTACCTACAAATTGACATAATCACTGAACATCAGCTTCAAATATGAGCATTTATTTATTAAAAAATGACAAAAAATATAATTCAAAAGAATGATTTGCTGGTATAGACAAGGCATTATTTTTATTCATGATTTATTAGATGATAATGGCTTTTTCCTATCTTATAATGATTTCATTAACAAATACAGAGTTAGGATTACAATAGGTTATAATAAGGTATGCAATGCTATACCCACTGGATTGTTAAGAATAATCCAAAGCAGTTTTTCTAATCTTTTATCTAGACCTGTAGTTTCTCTTCCCTCTTTGAAAATATGTAACCTTTTAGACGGTAAGTGTAATAACAAACTTATTTACAAAGAACTTAAACGTATTATCACTGGTGATTATCAGTGTTATTTTCTGGGAGATGTTGAAACCTCAGTAAAGGACCAAGCTTTTACCCGTTATATGGCATACCCAGTTGCTCCAAAGGTCAAGGAGACTCATTACAAAATTATGTTTAGGATTTACCCAGTTAGTGACTTTATACACAAACTATTTCATTTCGAGGTGGATCCTTGTGGTTTCTGTTCTTCTTTTCCTGAAACACTTGATCACCTTTTCTTTTACTGTGAGGCTACTTCTAAGTTTTGGTTCGATATACATAGCTGGTTGTCAGTAAAAATGGAGACAATTCCTCCTATAACCCAAGATGTCCTCTTTTTTTAAGTGTGATTTAAATTCATCCTTCTCTGATTTTGTAAATTTTGTTTCGTTAATGGGTAAATATCATATCCATACTTGTAAATGGAAAAAATGTACGCCCTCCTTCAATATATTTTTATGTGAGTTTGCTAAAATGTTTCAGAGCTTCAAATGCTTCAAAAAACATAATAGAAAATCTGAAAAGTTATGCTTCTCTTTGTCAAAATATTTATTACTTTAGTATCTTTTTTTCTTTATGATGTCTACATCGACTACATCTTTGTTTTCATCCTTGCTTCTTGTGTTTATTTATGTTTATTTATTTATTTTTTCTTCTTCTCCTTCTTTTGTTTTTAATTGGCGGTTGGCAAACAGTTTTCGGGTGCATTACTGCCACCCACTGATCTGGAGTGTGGACTAAGGATCTAAATCACTACACAACACAACAAAAGTAAAAAATAAAAAATAAATATATATATATAAATATAAATAAATAAATCAACCTTTAAACAAAAAATCAATAAACTTATATTTCTCAAATTCTATTTATTAGTCTTGTTGAGTCTTACAATGTTGGTTGTTCCCTGTCTTGTTATGTACATTAAGCAAAAAAAAAAAAAAAAACTTGAGTGACGCATGACGTTGTTCGGGACTAGATGGCGCAGAAACAGC
>NW_015552553.1:215445-226183 GCF_001515605.1 Sinocyclocheilus anshuiensis
CAGTCCGGGGAGAAGCGGAAGAGGTTCGGCGAACCCGCCGGCCCCGAGCTATGGACTCCCCACTCCTGAAGCTCTGCTGGAGCAGGTGAAGCTGCGAGAGGCAGCGGCCCGTATGAGCGACTCATGGGTCGCCATTTCGGAGTCGGTGCTGGCGCGCAACGAGAGCGCTCTGGTCCGCTGGCTGGAGGAGCGGCTGAGCCGCGGAGAGGAGTCCGTCACTCTGGAGCAGTTCTGTGAGATGCTGGAGAGCAGAGACGCGCCCAGAGATGAGTGCGAGGAGGTGATCAGACATGTCACTCAGATGAGCAATGACCTGCTGTAGCACAGTGGTTCAAGCCAGGCCTTGGCTGATAACAGAGAGTTTGCATGTTCAAGACCAAAGAAGGGTGGTTCATGAACACTCACTATAGTGCACTTCAGCAAAACGTCCCTGTCACCTAAATGACTTATTAGTAAATAAGCAGTATTTAGCTGACAAACAACTCAAAGTTGTGTAATTGACCACTTAGCTTGCTCTATACTCTGAGTGGTTACATTGTGTAATCTCTATCTTTGTATCACACCTTTGATAAAGGCTGTTTATTGGCTGTCCCCACCTAGTTCACTTTCAATCTTGACTGCATTTCAGCACATCATAGGACGGTCGTATTAGATTTGCTTTGTCTTTCTTTTTGATTGGTAGATATAGGGTTTGATTGATTACACTGACTATTATTGACCGCCGAATAGTCAGACTCATCTAGTGCCAGTATAGAATAGGTCTAGCTGTGCTGTACTTCTTGTAAATAAAAAGGTTAGGCTATAAGAAATGCTTTAACAAAATTAAATTTGCCAATAACAAATTACCTTTTGACACAGATTTCTACAGTTGAACTTTTGACTATTGACTTCCAATTTTTATAAGCAAACTAAATGTTTTTCTGTTTATTTTACATATACAAATTGGCAGTAAAAACTCAGCTGTATAAATCTTTTTTTTAAAGTTAGATTTGTGACTGACAGATTTAATTTTTGTTAAAGCTATATACAAACTGTAGAGAACTTTAGTGGGCATCCATAATCACAGGACCCGGGACAATGTCCCCACTTCCCCCAACCCTGATTACATTTAAATCCTATCCAGAGCAATTGATATTGGAGCATAAATGTGTTATTTTTCTGGGATTGGCTCAGTGTGCGGTGACGAGCCAAGTTTTACTTCCTTACAAAAGTAAAATAGTTCAGTCACGTATCCATTGCTTTTAGTGTGGTACTTTTATACATATATCTTGGTGCTAAATGATTTCTTAATTAATGTACTGTTATTTACATGGTATTTTCAGACATATCTAAAATCATTGTTGCACTGGTGCATTTTGTTAGTGTGGTGCTTTCTGGAGGTGGCTATACTGATGTAAACATGACTCACTTTCATTTGCCTTACAAATGATTCACATGCTGACTCGAGTGTGTTTATGTAGGTGAAATGGACAACTGGTTTGAGAGATCTAGAGAGACTAGTTGTTCTTGTCCTCCTTATGTTTTCTGTTTGCCTTCTCTTTTGTGCGATACCTCAGCCTAATATTTGTGTCACAGAACGTACAGACAGAAAAAAAAAATCTCTTCCATTTGTGCTCTTTAGGCCTATGGTCAGTTTGATGCTGAGGGTGATGGGATTGTTGATGTGGAGAGCATGCTCATGGCACTGAAAAACTCCAATGGAGCCAACCTGCAGGGAGAACTCAGTCATGTGATCAGGCAGCTTCAGGCATGCTCTTTGACTCCAGGTGGGGAAGCAGACGTGAACGTTCTTGTTTATTTGAATGCAATGGCGACACAAGCTCAGATGTTTGAAGTTGACCATGCCAGGTAACTATGCAAATGATTCTCGTTGTTTGACCCAGTTGTTGTCCTCTTTTACCCTTCATGCTCATCCAGGGTTTGTGGATATCTTCTCCAAGTCCAAGGACCGTCTCAAAGCACATGCTTCCAAAATCCTGAAATTCTTGCACCGGAATCGCATCCCCAGCAGCGCAATCCCATTCCCTGTGCTGGAAGGCTACAACAGCATCTGCACCATGAGGTCATCTGTAGTGCAGGACTTCCTGGATTACCTGCTACAGAAGGAGAAAGGTGAATGGTGGTTATTGGGCAGAGTGGTAATAACAATTATTATATAGTGCTGCAGGGATGATATATTTTTGTAAGCCAACCCAGAAGTGAGAATCACCCTGGTTCCTGTGGACGCTGCTGTGATTTAGGTTAAAAACTGTAAATACTCCGTACATATCAAGCAAACTGTTATAACAGACAAAGCAGTAGTAATAAAAGCAGTTACTCACACCTGTGTGTTGCGCCATTACTGTCGGATCCAATATAGTCGGCACAGCATCGTCTTTTAATTTCAATCTATCTGAAAATTCTGCGTCAAAGTGTGCCTTGTTTGTAAATGAATCGGCTGTAAAATGAAGTGAACAAAGGACCGAGTTCTTACTGACGTGGTCTGGATCTTCATTAAAAATAAAGTTCATCCACTCTTTCCTAACATTGGGATCAGAAAGAAGGCAATGCAAATACGGTGTTTTTCCACAATTTGGCACTGCACAGCGTCTTGTTGTATTCAGAGCATCTTTATAGTTTGGTTTCTGCGTAGATGTGCATTTGCCCCTTTCGTTATTTACCTACTATATGTGCAAAATCGGTGGGCGGGGCTAAGCAGGCAGTGATGTAGAAGCAGGCGTTGATATTCTTCTGCGAAGATGGTGTTTAGCCACACTATTACACCATAGAGTGGCACATTCTACAAGCTGTTGTTTTGGCAGACTGGCTTCAATATAAGCTGTGTTTGGATAAACGACAAACTTTTGAGTTCTGAAACTTACAGGATGTTTTTTATAGTACAGTGACCTCTTATATGTAGAACTATATAGAAATATGAGAAAATTTTTCTCCATCACCTTTGCATATTCTACTGACTATCCTCTCAGATCTAGACATCCAGTACAGAGCTGAGCTCAATCATGACCCAGATGTGGATAAAGTGAAGGTGGTCACCCAGTGCTACAGCTTCATCGAGGCTTCGTCCAATAGTGCAGATATCAACAAGATGACCAATGGTGAGACCGTGTCTTTCTGGCAGTCGGACGGTAGCGCTCGCTCACACTGGATAAGGCAAGCTGCCCATTTCATTTGTGCATTTTCATAGAATTAAAATAGAGCTGATGTAACACATTTTATTACCTTCACTAAATAACTAGTTAAATATTACCCCCATCACTTTCACAGGTTAAAGCTGAAGCCAGACATAGTTTTGAGACGCCTGGCCATTGCGGTAGCTTCTAATGACCACAGCTACATGCCGCAGCTGGTGTCTATAGCTGTAGGAAAGAACCGGCGCTCCCTGCAGGAGATCAGAGATGTGAGGATCCCCAGTAATGTCACGGGTTATGTACCGCTACTGGATAACGGCAACATCAGCCATCCTTGTGAGCATACACTTGTATAACAGAATCTTCTGTTTGAAGTTTGAATTTGTACACTACTATTCAAAAGTTTGGGGTTTTTGAAAGAAGTCTCTTATGGTCACCATGGCTGCATTTATTTGATATCAGAAATACAGTAAAACCGGTAATGTTGTGAAATATTACTACAATTTAAAATAATTGTTTTCTGTTTTAATATATTTTATAATGTAATTTATTCCTGTGAGGGCAAAGCTGATCATGAGTCACATGATCCTTCAGAAATCATACTAATTTGCAGATTTGCTGCTCAACAAACATTTCTTATTATCAGTGTTGAAATATGTTGTTCTGCTTAATATTTTTGTGGAAATTGTAATATATTTTTTTCAAGATTCTTGAAAGGGAACCACATTTATTTGAACTTTATTTATTTGAAACTTTTGAACGATAGTATATATGTACACAGAAGTTGCATGCTGTAAGTGTAATATAAAGTGAGACTGTGATTTCTGTTTATTCCACGTATATACTACTCTAGTCCTATCAACATGAATGTTAGGAGTCAAAAAGCCCTTATGCTGATCTTATTTTTGTCTCTCAGATATTCAAATAAACATTAAACGATGCCTTAGCGATGGCTGTGACACACGTATTCATGGTCTGAAGACAATGGGCTACCAGATTACCAAGAGTAAAGAAGTTTCAGTATCCGATGCCTCAGCTATATGGTATCTGTCGCTCCTCACGTCTCTGGTCACCGCTTCCATGGAAACCAACCCTGTGCTTGCGCAGGCCGTCCTACAGAGCACACAGTAAGTCAGGAGAAATTGACTAATGAATATTGCTTCTCACAAAAGCATGGCAGTAATACCACTGTATTTGATTTATGTAGTGTCCTGGATGGGAGCTGTATGTTTTGTTCTCTATTTTGCCTATTGCATTTTGATTTGAAAATTTGAATTTAATTTGATGAGACATGTACACTACCATTAAAAAAATTCAAAGATAGCAAATAATAATAAAAAAGCATTTAATCTAAACACGTTAGAGCTGTTTTGTCAAATCATCTCATACACATGCATGCCAAACATAAAGCAGCCCCAAAAGTATGTGTGAATTTTGTCTTTGTGCAAATTAACAAAATGTCAAACTGAGTGGCAGTCAAGCACTCCATACAAAAATAGGTCTGTTAGGTTATATATATATATATATATATATATATATATATAGTAAATAAATTGGTACTTTTATTTACCAGTGATGCATTAAATTGATCAAAAGTGACAGTAAAGATTTTTATAATGTTACAAAAGATTTCTCTTTCAAACAAATGTTCTTCTTTTGAACTTTTTGTTCATCGTTTAACATTTCATTTGATCAGAGCAGTTTATTTTACTGTGTTTTTTGTATGCTTTTTGTTTTCTAGGAAAGCCTTACAGCACATGCCGCCCCTGTCCTTAACGCCGTCTTCAATGGAGTTCCCCAGATTCCTCTCTGCAAACATTCTGGAAGAGGTGGACGGCTTTTTACTGCGCATAGCAGAGTAAGAATCAAGCTCTGCTAGCACAAGCTCAGCTCAACTCAGCACGTTTAAATCTGTTATTAATAGGTCAAAACAATACTGACATGGAGGGCAATAGTGGCAAACCCCTTTCGGTTTTAATTACACAATACGAGTTAGCCTGATAATAATGGAAAACTGTATTCTATCAGTGAATAATTACAGCTGTTTCATCTGAACGTAATTGGACACTCTGCTGAGAAAGCTTAACAGAAGTGCTTTGCTTTCAAATGTCCTAGCTGCTGTGTGTCTCCTGACGCTGAGCTGACTCTGTTAGCGTTTGCTCTGGCTCGAGGCAGTGTGGCTAAAGTCCTCATCTCTTTGTCTGGTATCTGTGAGCATCTGGACTCAGAGTACAGAGCTTCCTCACTGCTGGCCTCTATGGCGTCTGTCCGGTTAAGACTACTCTACCGTAATGGTAATGCACAGTGGTCCCAAAGGATTTTTTCAAATTTAATAACGAATACATTTTAATCAAATGAAAAAAGTTAACAGTAATAACACTGATATAGACGTTTCTTTTCGTTTATCACTGTTCATGTAAATTAGGTAAACCCATCCAGCTCCATCTGCAAGCATGTGATGCGAAGAGTAAAGAGGAGAAGTCTGGCCCAGAAAACATGCTGACGGAGCCCAACACTGGAGATGGTACGGTCTTGGTTTTATTTGGTGTAGAGATGGGTATTTTGATAGAGTGCTTCACAGATAAATCACCAAAGTGCTGATGTGAATAGTGATGTCTTTTAAAACAGCTGTGTGCTTTAAAAGAATAGCTTTCTCTGTGGAGAAAGGCTGTATGGTTGAGCGGTCATCTGTATTGCTTAGAAAGAAACTAATGCAAAGTGGACCCTCTTAATGCTTTATTTGTACCTGCAGGTTTTCTGACAGAGAATGGAAAGAGGAAAGCCAGTGTGATTCTGTCTACTGAAAACCAGAGCTGCTTCCAGGTCACACAGATCAAGATAAAAGTAAGAGAAACACTTTAGTAAAGACTTGAGAATTGTGCTTTGTACTTCTTAAACAAGAAATTAGAGTGTGTTCTGTCAGTACGGGAGTCAAATAAATGTTCATTTGGAAACATTCAAACTGATTTGATCTACATATCCTAGTTTTAAAGCACTGCTGTGTTCCTACGCTTCAGGTGCGTAAAGGAGCTATTGGTGCTAAATGTGGCTTGGTGTTTGCCTACAATGACAGCGAGGCATTTGATGCAGATAAACACTTCAAAAGATTCAAAAAGTATGACAGCTGGGACTACAAAGACTATAAAGAATTTGTCCAAGACAGGTATGTCACAGTGATTTGTTGTTGATTTGTTAATGTAACATTGTTGCTCATAAAAGACACCCAATATTGATCACATGAACTTTAAATGCTGCTTGTTTAGGAGTGTGTGAGAGAGTGAGCAGCTTGTGGGAATGCATTGTCTTGCCCAGTGCATGTGAGAGTGTATTTTGGTCTGTGCACATGTGCACACGGCTAAGATGGCTGTAAATTCAGTGAGAATGTTTCTGTGAGTCAATTGACCCCTCGCTGTTTTCTGCCTCTGTACCTCACACACTGTCACGTGTATTACATTCACAAACAAACACACACACTCCAGCACAAGGATAGAAGAGACCAGTGAGGACGAGCCCATTGGCTGGTTTGCGGTGGAAGAGGACTGGAATGACGTGGAGATCAAGCTGCAACAATGCAGAGTGTCAAAAGTATGGATTCTTTCTTTCTTTGAACGTTTGCTCCTGACATCAATCGAAAATCAAAAACTGTATGTTATTAACTCTGGGAGTTTGTCCACCTACTAAAGTTCTCCCTTCTCAGACTGAATGTCTTTATTACAGTTAAAATGACATTATTACAGTTAAAATAACAATAATTAACAGTTAACAATAATTATTATAAAGCGCAATGAAATGAAAGTAGTGACAGATCATTTCTTCTGTATTATGATGAAGATCTGAGTGAAATTGACTATCGAAAACTAAATGTAGGGCGGAGACTTGGTTTAATCCATCAGTTGTTGATTCAGTGGAGACAGATCTTAATGTCAACTTGCAGTTGAACATTTCATGCGCAAGTCTGTCATTTTTTGTCATTTTAATTAAATATTATGAATTCTGAAAAATCATTTAAAACAATTGTAACACTTGATTAACAGCTATTCTTTTTGTCTTTCTGTGTGTAGTTTCTGATGGTGAAGTTCCTGTGTGCTATGCAGGACACAGCAGAGCGGTTGGGGGTTCAGCAGATGAGTTTCAGTGGTTATTTGTGTCCACACTCCGAGCGGCTGGAGGATGTGGATGATCTGAGCGCTCAGGCCGAGGGGAGCATTTCAGGCCTGGTTACGGGTCTCGCACTCATGAAGAAAACCCTTTATTTCATCCAGCAGCTCACCAGAGATATGGTACACCCATGTCCTCTTGCGACTGACCTAATTTATTAAGATACAACTCTGAAATTCGTAATGCATTTTTTCAGTGAACTTTGCACGCCTCTCTAAAGAGAGCTGTATAAACCCTGAGCATATGTTACAGGATGTGTCTCTGTCCAAGCAGAAGTCCCTGCTGGACTTCAGTGACCTCAGCATGCTGCTGTTCTGGGACTTCTACCGCAAACTCAGATCTATGTGAGTAAAGCTGTAATGAGAACTTATGTTTATATTAATATGTGCATGGATTTTATTTGAAATGGTTTATAAATAGGATGTAATTTTTACTGCTCATACGGTGGTGTTACAGAGAGTATGTGTTAAAAATCAGTGGTTCATTTTACATTATGCCATAAAGACTTTCTATTTCTAGGCCACTAATCTGATAAGTTCACTGATCATGTGACTCTCTCTACAGATGGTCAGATGTTCATGCTTCCTGTAGATTATGATTTTTTCTGAAGTCCACTTGACATGAAATTTTAAGCCATGATGGCAAAGTTCTATGGTGTGACATGCTATACTTTATGTAAAACAAAAGATTAAAAAAAAAGTATTTTAGAAATAATAATTTAGAGATTACATGTATTATTTGTACTTTTTGTCCATTTAAAGGATCATTTGAATTGAACTAATTAAGGCAAAGGTGTTTAAAAATAGACAGTAAAGAAGAATTTTTAAAATAAAGACTAGCCACAAAGTTTAGACTTTGACATTAGCGTATTGTGGCCTTGTCCATGTAATAACACTACTTTTTAAAAGTTTGGGGTCAAAAGAAGTCTCTCCAAGGCTGCATTTATTTGATCATAAGTACAGGAACACAGTAACGTGAAATATTATTACAATTTAAAATAATTGTATTCTATTTTTAATATTCTTCAAAATGTAATTTATTTCAGCAGCCATTACTCCAGTCTTCATTGTCACATGATCCTTCAGAAACCATTCTAATATTATGATTTAGTGAAACATTTCTTATTAACTAAGGCAGGTAAAATGTGTTTAAAAATGATATTTTCCAATGCCACGTATGTGTGTGCATACATTTTCAGTGAGGGAGAGGAGGCCATAAAGACAAGAGTTCTCCTGCTTCAGCTGCTCCAGAACTGCTTCCCAATGCTGTCCAGCCTGACAGAGTCCCAGTCGTCAGACATCACAGCCTCAGCTTCAGCTTCAGCAGCACCCTCAGCCAGCACAGACGTGGATCCTGCAGAAGCTGTCGGAGAGCTCTACAGTCACTTGTGTCAAGGTAAGACTCACATACTGCTCTGTATGACTCAACGGCATGACTGGCAAATCGAGACACACTTCAGTGGTTTGTTTGTAATGCCTTGCTGCTCTATAGCATGTACAGTTTGATTTGTGTTTGTGGAGAACTGCTGGAAACCAGCTGTGAGAACAAGCAGGGAAGTACAGAACATGAAACATAAATAATGATCTGTTGGAACAGCGTTTAAGCTGAAGTAGAAGTTTGTAGCTGCTCTCAATGTGCTTCCATTGTAGCAAACATTACTGATCAAAAGTTTGGAGTCTGTATTTTTTAAATGTTTTTCAGAGAAGTCTCATATGTTCACCAAGGTTGTATTTATTTAATCAAAAATACAGTAAAAGCTGTAATATTGTGAAATATTACTACAATTTAAAATAACAGTTTTTATTCTATTTTAATATATTTCTAAATAGAATTTATTCCTGTGACAAAGCTCAAGAAACTTAAAAAGAACAGAATTTATTTGAAGTATAAATCTTTTGTTACATTATACATTTCTTAATGTCACTTAATCAGTTTAATTTGTCTTCTCTAAATAAAAAACAACATACTAACCACAAACTGAATAGTAGTGTAATTTGTAGTTTCCAAAAAATATCGGTTAAAATTGATGGCTAAAAACACACAGTTAAATTGGTTAAAAGCAATATAATAATGCCATTGTGTCTTGCTTGGTGCTTGAGAGAATAACCCACAGTTTTTGTGCTGCGCAGTGGTGGACGGTCCTGAAGGACAGACTGCAGTGGAGAAAGCTCTGAGAAAAGAAGCTGTGAAAGCCATCCTCAGTGGAGCTGCCATTTTCTTCCCTGACAAACAGAGCCGGAGGGACAAACTCTTTCACATGATGGTAAGTAAGACTATGAGGGTGTACTTGCCTTGGCTGAATATTGTTATTGAATTGCTATTGTATGAGATTTTTTTTTTTGTTGTTGTTGCTGCTTTTCTCAGAAAAACATAACTGAAGAAAATCAGCCAGAGTCTGTTAAACTGACATTTGAGTCTCTCTGCAGTTACTTCAGGTATCAGACTCCTCCCTTTAAACTTTTTTTTTGTCCTGTTAAAATGTATAGCATACTTCCTGCTCTCACACGTCGTCTCGCGCTAATCTCTGTTTGCAGCGATCAGGACCCGAAAGGTCTCCTCTTGCTGCCCTCTAAAGGAGCCCCATCTGACTTTGACATCTCACCTGTCCTGACCGTCATGGACACGCTGCTCATTGTGGCCACTAGAGAGGTATATCTGCCCTATGCTGACAGCCAACCTCATCTGGCCACTCCTGCTCACATATATAAGCTCCTGCAAATAGCTGACACATACTTTAGATGTTTACATTGTGCATTAACATGTGTTAGCTGACACCTCATATTGTAATGCATTGCATGACAACACCCTAATAGTTTTCTCTTGTCTAGCTTTATAAAGAGTAATGTGATGTTGATCCATGTAAAATGCCCCTCTCCCTTTCTTCAGTGTGAGGTGTTGATGTTGGATTCCAGAGGAGGGTCCATTTGGAGGGTCCTGCTGTCTCTGTTCTGGGCTTTACAGGGCAGCCTGCTGTCCTGGTGCTTCCTGCAGCTCAAAGGAGGAACGGCCACCTCTGCTGATCTGGCCAGGGAAATCCTGATTAAATGTTAGTGTGCTTTTCTTGGTTTTCCAGTCTGCTTTTATAGAGTCCTTCAAAATACAGTATGGTGAAAAATCTGAGACCACTTGTGAAAATTCTTATATGCTGTGGTAAATGTATATATTAAAGGGGTCATATGATGCGATTTCAATTTTTCCTTTCTCTTTGGAGTGTTACAAGCTCCAAGCGAATAAAGAAGATCTGTAAAGTTGCAAAGACTAAAGTCTCAAATCCAAAGAGATATTCTTTATAAAAGTTAAGAGTCAGCCACACCTACCTAAAATCGACGCATTTCAGAAAGGCGGGGGATAGAGGAGAAACAATAATGTACAGTGTGTGGAAAATAATGTGTTTTTTGAACCTTAAACCGCATAAACACATTTCATTACACCAAATACGCAAAATAATGTTA
>NW_015552553.1:227019-256049 GCF_001515605.1 Sinocyclocheilus anshuiensis
AACAAAAGTGTTGCGTTTATAATTTTGTTCAGTGTATATATAACGTTACATAATAAATATACAGTACACACACATATATTATGTAAACAAAAACTTTTATTTTGGATGCGATTAATCGTTTGACAGCACTAATTTATAAACATTTATAATGTTACAAGAGATCTTCTAAATGCTGTTCTTTGGAACTTTCTGTTATCAGAGAATCCTGAATGAGTATGATTTTCACACATATATTAAGCAGCACAACTCTTTGATAATTATCAGAAGTGTTCCAAACCAGCATATTAGAATAATTTCTGAAGGATCATGTGACACTGAAGACTGATGTAATAATGGCTGCTGAAAATTCAGCTTTGCCTTCACAGGAATAAATTACATTTTAAAATATATTAAAATACAAAACAATTCTTTTAAATTGTATTCTTTTGCTATATTAGTATTTCTACTGTTTTTTGATCAAATAAATGCAGCCTTACCTTAAAAAAAATTACGGACCCCAAACTTTTGAACAGTAGTGATTATTTGTGGTAGTCTGACGAAGTGTGAATATATCTGTATTGTTTCTCTTGGATATTAGATGTGGAACAGTTCCTGTCAGGTACCAGAGACATACTGAGTCCTCTTATTAAGCGCTTCTCTGGAGCTGACATCATAGAGAAACTCAGTGGATCCATTCTTGCCATGGCAACAAGACAGCTGGTAGCAGACCACTTTATCCCACTAAATCTTTATTTAATTATTCATTCATTTATTTATGCTTCTGTATGTATGTATATATTAAGTGTGGATTCAATTGTGTGCTGTTGTTAGACAATCTTCCTGCTGGAGCTGTGCGCTCTGGATATTCCTCACTGTGTGCTGCTCAAGAGATTCTATCCTCTGGCAGACCTGCTCAAGAAGCTGTCTAGTGATACAGAGGACATCTTCTCTAAGGTCAGTTCACTCTGTGTCTTAAACAGTTTGATACGTTTAAGTTAAAATACATAGAATTAAAATGACTGAAAACTAATGTAAAGGAGTATTTCATTTGGGTTTTCTACATCCAAATTAAAAAGTAAGATAGCCAAGCCACTAATAACTGAATGACAGTTGGTAAGAATAATGCATTTATCAGTTTTTATCCCTGTGTGTTTGTAGGTTGATATGGAGGGCTGTCAGCAGACTCAGCAGCCTGTTGTATTAAGGACGTGGCATATGGAGTCACCTCATAACTATGAGAACAGCAGACACGAGACCACCGTCTTTGTCTGTCCTGGTGCCACATCCTTTGAGGTGGAGTTTGATGAACGTTGTGAAACAGAGAAAAGGTGTGAAGAGCTTATTCTACAATTCTACTACCACCTTCTGGTGAAAACAGGAATCAAACTCACACTTTTCCTGTTACAGATACATGTGTGGCTTGAGTTAAAGTTTGTATTATATTTACACTAATTAGGCGTTTTTTGTTTTTTTGGTAGGTATGACTATCTGGAATTCACTGATGCTAGGGGAGGAAAAGTGCGATATGATATGAAGGTCGGCACGGAGAAATGGCCAAAGGTACAAAAACGGTTTACTGTACTATTTTAACTATAGTGGTCTGCCAAATGTGTTAATTATGTAATTATATTAAAGATAATTTGTTAAAATCAATGCGATTCATTTTAGCCTTTGCTTGAATGTGATTCCTTTTTTTTTTATATCTTGAAGAAGAATAAAAATAAATGTTATGTATAATAAATCATGCTTTTTTTTTCTTCAGAAAGTGACGTTTAAAGCAGGTCCCCAGCTGCAGTTTCTGTTCCACTCAGACAGCAGTAATAACGAATGGGGTTACAAGTTCACAGTGACAGCATATGGCCTGCCAGACGTCACCGTGTCCTGGACCTCAGATCTGCAGCTCCTCGTGTCCAGGCTAATGGGCCGTCTGGCCTCCCGCACCATGGCTTTGAAATCACCTTACGGTGTGATAATTGTGTACTTTTGATTATTTCTCTGTTAAATTATTTTAAAAGGGCTAATTTTATCCCTTGTATTTAATTTAAATGTGTGTGAGCACATAAATGTGTTCTCCTTCAAATAAATAAATTGTAAAATGCTAAAAAAAAGGAAAAAAAAGTGAATGTATAGACCGACATTGAATATAAATATCACAATATAAATTGCAGTTAGTTGACTTACGATGATGGTTTTGTGTTATGTCTGCCTTCCTCTTGAAGAGATCCGTGGTGTAAAAGAGTTGCCTGCAGGCTTGATGAACCATGTCCTGTCCTGTCCTCTATGGAAGCCTATGTTCAGACATGGTTTGAGTGGACTTCCTGGAGAAAAGAAATTAGCCCTGGCCAGCCCAGACACCGACCCGGTGAGAGTACTTGGATTATGACTTTATGTGTGCGTTTCAGTCCAAAAAAAAAAAGTAAAAAAAAAATCTAATCATGTTTGTGCGTCTTGTGCTATTTTGTTCTGCAGGAAGAGCCAGCACCTTTGGGAGATGAATTGGTGGAATTCCTTAAGGACTTTGCCTGCTGGGATCCTTCGCAGGATGCTTCTGATGACAGGACGGAGTTAATGAGGGCCCTTTTGATGACCTGCAAGAAGCAGCCAATCAGGAACGAGATTGCTGCAGGCTCAAAAGTGGACCAGGCTGTGAACGCCGCATGGGCGGCCATGGTGTATCACACACCAGCACTTCACCACAGTCTTAGGAGCTTTGGTAATTAAATACATTTTAAGAGTTTCGTTCAGGTTCAAGAGAGCAAACACTAAAGAGAAATGTTGCACACACACTCTTGAAACATTTCAAATTAATTATTAATTTATTAATATTATTTATTAATGTGTGTGTGTGTTTATGTATGTATGTGTATATATATAGAACAGAGAAAACAGTATTTGGTCAATGCCACAAATTTGGTTAATGACAAACAGTGCAGAATCTTATATTTCTTGTTGATTGTACTTCATATTTCATATTGCTTCATAATGTGAAAATCCTAAAACTCCAGGGCCATGTTAAACTATCAAAACCTTGATCCCTTGGTACAGACAGTATTTGATCTGTTTCTGTAAGATGTTTGTATGAACAGGACAGTTTGTCGGTCATACATGTCAATCCCAGTCCCAATGTCCTTTTGAGCATGTTTCCTTTTCTTATCTCCTCTGCATTAGTTGCTAAAAACGGCCAGAGCAGTCTTAGTGAGGACCTTTTGCAGGTCTATGCCCTCACCGATGGCATCAGAACGTGGATGGTAAGTATAGCTTATAATTTTTGGTTTTAAAATAACATAATATTTCTTTTTATTTACTTCTCCCTTTTGATCCGTTTTGGTAGTTGGAAATGAAACAGCGCTACCTTATGGGTAAAATGAATGGAGTAGAGGGAAAAGAAGACGGACAGAATGAGGTTACAATGGAGTCACTTGGTAAATATTGATGCTATAAATATGCCTTTGATGCAGATTTTCTTAAACTAATTCTTCTGCATTCTCACTATCTTTTTCACTCTCTTAACAGCTGAAATTTGCATAAGTAGAAGTTTGTTCCTCTTCCGATTCAGCCCGAGTGGAGGAACCTCTGCACTTCTGGAACAAGAGCCTTCCAGACCAGAAGATGGCGCTTGTGCTGCTCCTCTTCTTCTTCGATCTGTTTCCACTTCAGAGGGAGACTTCCAGCCCAGCCCCTCTGTTCCCTCCATCTCCCAGAACCCTGAGGCAGCAGAAGCAGCGACGCCCCCAGGGGCCAGTCAGCATGACCAGATGTTCTCCGCACCAGTGGAGGCTGGACCTTCCAGCAGCATCAGTTCTCAGGGTGCCACGGGCTCCTCAGAAAGTCTTCAGTCTCAGACCGGAGAGCCTCTGTCCCCGTTAGTCTTCCCACGTAAAGCACCTTTCAGTCGGGGCCGCTTGAGGCTCCTTTCCTTACGATCTATGGAGGAGCCTTGCATGGCACCACCTGTTAAAGAGCGCTTCCTGATACTCAAACACATCCTCAGCTTTATGAAGGACATGGTCATTAATGAGAGCAGGTATGTTCACCTCATGATGTGAATGGCTAGATGTATGATGCTATGATTCAACAGATTTTGATGCATACGCTTAAAGGGATAGTTCACCCTCATGTTGTTCCAGACCTTTAAAAATTTATTTCTTCTGCTGAACACAAAAGAAGATGTTTTGAAGAATTATGGTAACCAAACCACTGCTGGTCCCCCTTTGACTTCCATAGTGTTTTTTTCCCCTTACTATGGAAGTCAGAGGGGACCAGCAACTGGTTGGTTACCAGCAATATCTTTTTTTATGTTCCACAGAAGAAAGAAGCTCATACAGGTTTGGAACAACATGAGGGTGAGTAAGAATTTAAATTTTTGGGTGAACTGTCCCTTTAAAGCTATAGTTCAGTTTACTCTCATTCATGACGTTCTAAATCTTTATAACTTAATGTTACGCTGCAACACAAAAGTAGATACTGTGTTGTTCTGGTGTCCTGTTGGCTCTTCCACACAATAAAGGTGAATGGTGACCAGGGCCTCCTAAAGTAATGAATATTATTATAAAAGTAGCCCTTATAACTTGTTTGCTTCTGAAACAATAAAATAGCTTTGTGACTGAAATTGCAGCCATTAGTTGCTGAAATATTATGTATGTTTTTGAATACTATTTGATCCATGTGTCAAAATCTGTTGAATTTTGGTAGCATTTTCTGTACATTTGAGCCTTCTAGTGACAATGTTTCTCTTTTTTTTTTGCATAATTGCAAAATAATGAATTTGATCAATATTATTACATTTAATGCAAATAATCACTACCTTTCAAAAGTTTGGGGTCTGTCATTTTTTAAGCTAAAAACAATAAAAATAGTAATATTGCAAAAGATCGCAATTTAAAATAGTTGTTTTGTATTTGAATATATGTTAAAATGTAATTTATTCCTATGATCTGAAGTTTCAGCAGCCATTACATCGGTCTTCAGTGTCACATGATCCTTAAGATTTAATCTGGTGCTCAAAATGTTTTTTTATTATTATTATCATTATTGAAGGCAGTTGTGCTGGCTAAAAGTATTAATTTCTTAAAAAAAAAAAAATGTCTCAATGACCCCAAACTTTTGACCAGGGTGTTGTACAGTGCTGCTTGAAAGTTTGTGAACCCTTTAGAATTTTCTATATTTATGCATAAATATGACCCAAAACATAATTAGATTTTCACACAAGTACTGAAAGTAGACAAAGAGAATCCAGTCAAACAAAGGAGACAAAAATTGACTTCAACTCTGTGATGTTGGTGGGTTTCCTCCTATGAACTGAGCTTCAGGTCCTTCCACAACATTAAGTTCTGGACTTCGACTCGGCCTTCCCAACACATTAACTTTGTTCTTCTTTAACCATTCTTTGGTAGAACAACTTGTGTGCTTGGGGTCGTTGTCTTGCTGCATGACCCACTTTCTCTTGAGATTTAGTTCTCGTTTCAGAACTTCAGAATTTGCTGGTATAATTCAGAATTCATTGTTCCATCAATGATGGCAAACCGTCCTGGACCAGATGCAGCAAAGCAGGCCCAAACCATGATACTACTGCCACCATGTTTCACAGATGGGATAAGGTTCTTATGCTGGAATGCAGTGTGCAATGATACACTTCCACAAACATGACCAAACTTTGATAGATCCCTGTTCTGCAATGACACCTGATAGTAATTTCACTGATTAAAAACACCTCTGAACAGATGGACTCTAATTTCACCTTCAAATGAACAGCTAATCCTAGAGATTCACATACTTTTGCCGCTCACAGATATGTAATATTAGATAATTTTCTTGAATAAATAAATGACAAAGTATATATTTTTGCCTCATTTGTTTGATTGCGTCATCATATTTATGCAGAAATATAGAAAATTCTAAAGGGTTCACAAACTTTCAAGCAGCACTGTATGTATATAATCTGACTCAAAAGATGATTATTTAGCATTTGGACAATGTCACAAATTTGCTTATTTGATGAGTGACTTAGTGCTGAATCTTAAAGGGGTCCTATTATGCTCTTTTACGAAGTCTTGATTTTGTTTTGGGGGTGTACTAGAACAGGCTCTCATACTAGGTTGTTCGAAAAACACATTATTTGAATGCTAGCGTGTCTCCGACATAGTGATAACACTCGTTGCCTTCTCTAGCGCAGCTCAACCAGGTCTCGTCCCATTCGTCGGTATTTGTGATATCACAAATCCCGGAAAATATGCATTGTAGTCCAAACGAGTCGTTCGTTGTAGTTTTTGAAAAGTTATTTCTGTTAAATAAAATATCTCCTTTTGAAGTGGACTTTGAGCTTTGTAACTTTGCAGATCTTTTTTACGCTCAAACAGCAACATTACAGACTAACTAAAGTTGAAAAAGTGAAAAAGCATTCTAGGACCCCTTTAAATATTTATTATTTTGTTTCATGTTTCTTTTTGTCAAAAAAAACAAATAAACAAATCTTTCAGTTTATTTCTAGGTTTATTTGTTTATTTCCAGATTTTCAATGTGTACTTGCACATATATGGTGATTTGTCTCTGACCAGCGGTCATGAAGTGTGTTTCTGTGTGTGTTCAGTGTTCTTCATACTCTGGCTCTGAAGAAGGCCCAGGCTCTGAGTGTTTGTGAGGTGCTGGAGCTCGTCCAGCAGTGTATACTCACCCTGGGGAAACCGCACCTCTTCCAGGCACCCTGTATTTTGTTTCTCCAGGAACTCTTAGCGTGTCAGAAAGATTTCACCAAGTATGTTATCTAAAACAGTGGTTCTCGAACCTGTCCTGGGGACCCCCCAACCACTGCACATTTTGTATGTCTCCCTCATAGGCCACACCCAATTCAAGCCTTGCAGACTCTACTAATGAGCTGAAGTGTGTTAAATGAGGGAGACATACAAATTGTGCAGTGGTTGGGAGTAGGGTTGTGACGGTGAGGAAATTTTCCCACCGGTTAATCGACGTGTGACAACCCCGTGGGGGCGGGGGCGTTCCTCGCTTTCCTTCGCTTTTAAATAGCTTGTAAAAGCTGCGTGCGCATTTTACTTTCACTTTCAAATAGCGGCAATTTGGCGTAAAGCAATTATTCATTTTTAGTTTGTTTGAATTTCCCCTCTTTTCCTCGCTTTCCTTCGATTTTAAATAGCTTATTAGCGGCAGTTCGGCGTCAATTGCTTGAATGCAACAACAAAATTCAACGTCAAACTCTCTTTAGCCTATATATAAAACATAGAACTTTTATTAACAAAACAAATAAAAAATACACCACGCTATAGGGCAGGCTATGCCTAATATAAAATAATAAATAACTTACATAAAGTTTAAATAGGTATACAAAACTGGAAAAAGGCTAAGTAAACATGTATAATATATAACCAAATAAATAAGAAATAGGCCAAGTAAACATGTATAATATTTAACCAAATAAATAAGAAACGTAGAACGTTTATTAGCAAAACGAGTAAGAAAGCTTGGAGGCACGGCATACACCTTGATGTAAAGAAATAAATAAATAAATGACACAAAGTTTAAATAAATTAAAAATCAGCAAACAATGTGGAACCAATTAAATAAGAAACGAATGTTTAAAAAAAACTTCCAAAATCACCTTAGATAAACGGCAAAAGTCAACAGGCTTTTCAAAATCCAAAATATTGCCAAACAGGCACTTTTGCATCTCGTTTCGATACTAAATCATCCGCCATCGTCTTGTCTGTCTCACCTCACCTCACTCTTCTTGTCAGTCAGCTCGACTCACTCTCCTCACTGGATAAATGAAATCTGATCTGTGATACGTTCAGTTTTGAATTGTAGTGTCTGTTCTTTTACTGAACTAAATAATTTTTATTACTATAAAAAATCAAAACGACGGTGGGGGTCGGTGCCGCGATGGGCAAGTGACATAACCGGTGTTGCGGCTTAACACCGGTATCACCGTCAGCACCGTCTATCGCGGCAAGCCTAGTTGGGAGTCCCCAGGACAGGTTTGAGAGCCACTGATCTATAAAACCATTTCATGTCATACTAATATCTGACTACTGTTCTAATATTATTATTTTAACTTGACCTGTCTGTCTTTCTCAGTTACTTTTCTCAGTTGGTGGGCAGCGGGCAGGAGATGAGGGAGCTGGTCAGACACTCGTATCATCAGCTGGTTCTCATGCTAGTAGAGGCCGTGCAGAGCTTCAATGCACTGAATGAGAAGTGGGTTTTTAAATATTGAATGTGAATTATGAAATCATTGTGTCGTGTGCTCTAGAAGTTAGTAGCAATAAATATGCTACACAAGGACTGCCAATGCATTCTGTATGTCTTATGTCCATTGTGTGTTCTGTGTGTCCTTAGGGCCCTGCTTCCCGCCCTGTCATGTGTGCAGACATGTCTGCTGCATTTGCTGGATATGAGCTGGGAAGCAGAAGATTTATCATTGTTTCTGGATATCAAACTGCCTGATCTTCTGCTCACCATGTCCCAAGAAAACATCAGTGTGCATGATATTGCCATCAGGTATGAGACATGGATAAGAACGCATATGCTGTGCTGGGAATGTAGGGACTTCAGCCTTAAAAAACAAAAACAAAAAAAAATCAATGGGATGGGATCAAATGGGATGTTTACAAAAAAAAGATACATGAAGTGTATAACTGTGTTGTTTTTTGAGTAGCTCATGTTGAATGTGACTGACACTGTCCCAATACAAATGTAAGGAAAGGTCTGTTATAATATAAATTTGATTTCACTTTATTCTTAAAATTCCCATGCTTTCTATCGTAAATGTGAAATATTATACAGACTTCAGGATAAAATGAGGAGAAAGGAGCTTTCAGTTTCTTTTTTAGTATCATTATCATTTGACTTCTAATGTAAAGTTGTTGAAGACATATTGAGGGCACATTTGGTCAGCTTCGTTGTTGTGATTCTTGTGATATTGACACTCTTAATCTACACTTAATTCCAGATCTCACAAACTAAGCTTAAAAGTATCCAGTGTTTTATTTGGCTTCTCATCTGTTATTTTCTCCATGTGACATGATGGTGTAGCCAGTGGACGGAGGAGGATGAGATCATCGACTACGAGAGGAACACGGAATGGATGGATGAGTGTTTGGATGGCATGTTTGAGAAATGGTTTGATAAGATCAGCCAGGCCTCAGTGGAGGACAAGAGAAAGGTACAGATATCAAATCAAATAAATGCTTTCCTGGGAAACAAAACTGTTGAATAAGAAGACAGTTGAATTAACACAAAAACTAGCTTTGGGTGGAGTTACAGCATTATTTTGCATGTAATGTTTATTGAATGTATACCTGCAAACCTTTTTACGTCACAATTCAGTGTTTAATCTGTGCAAACACAAGCAAATGTTAGCACCCATCAATGCCTAATCATAAGACAGTCACTTTATTCAGGTAGAACAAATATTTGGATTGGATTTGCTTAGTCTTTTGTTAGTCAGGCTAGTTTAACTGTGAACAGTGTCTTTTGCTCTCTGCAAATTTTACATATTCAGACACAAGTTACTGCAAACAGCCCTCAAAATAATCTTATTTGCAAACCCCATATGAAACTAAACATATTGTGCATTTTTGGTGCTCTTTCACTAACTTTTGATCTTTGCAGATGCATATGTTCATTGCACGATACTGCGACCTGCTGAATGTGGAGATTTCATGTGACGGCTGCGAACGGATCGCACCGTGGCATCGCTACCGGTGCCTGCAGTGTACAGATATGGACCTGTGCAAGACCTGCTTCCTCAGTGAGTCACACCATCACAGTCAGCAGTGGCTTACACTATAATGAAGCAAAAACTAAATGTTAATCAAACATTATTTCCCTTTTCATTGCATTCACATTAAGTTAGGCACTACACAAATATTTTATTGCAGCAGTATATTTCTCACACACTTGGTAAGTTGGAGTGCGTGTATTGAACAGCTCTGTTCTCCTGGTTCAGGTGGTGCTAAACCAGAAGGCCATGAGGATGACCATGAGATGGTGAATATGGAGTATGCCTGTGACCACTGCCAGGGCCTTATCGTGGGCAGCAGGATTAACTGTAATGTCTGTGAGGACTTCGATCTCTGCTTTGGCTGTTATAATGCCAAAAAATACCCAGACAGGTAATACACGTGAGAAGATCACTAATGGCAACTAAACAATGAACATGAAAATATAAAATATTTGCAAACAATTTTTCAAACCAAAATGATTCCACATCAAGTCAGATACATTTTAATCAATTTATGACACAAGAAAAATTGGATACCTCAATTGAATAAGTGAATTTCAGATCTGGTTATTTAAAGATGCAAATCCTTATTTTTTTATATACATATATATGATACTTTATGTTGTTGTTTTCATATTTATTTATTTATTTTGCGTTTTAATATAGTTTTTATTTAATTTTTTTTCAGTATAATTTTATTTAGTAATTTTTCATATATTTTTTATTTCTTGTTTTTTTATAGTTTTATGTTGTATGTTTTTATATATTTTCTTTATTTCTTTATTTATTTTTACACACGCACACACACATATATATATATATATATACATACATACATACAATTTTTTGGAGTAACTTGAGGTTCAGTGGTAAAACAATTTATTATTATTATATTTTCATTTTTATTATTATGTTATTATTATTATTATTATTATATTTTCATTTTTATTATTATGCTATTATTATTATTATTATAAAAATGTTTCCCTCTACCTCCAGCCATCTGCCCACCCATCGTATCACAGTGTACCCTATGGTCACCATTCGCATCAGTGACCGCCACAGACTCATTCAGCCCTATATACATAACTACTCCTGGCTTCTTTTTGCTGCACTCGCCCTGTTCACATCCGAGCTGATCAGCGAGAGCGTGCAGGATGGAGAGCCTTTGAATGATGTCAAGCTCGGTTACGCTAGGGCACTGCAAACCCACTGCTCTGACATCATCAATGATTGCCTGCTGAAGGGACAGACTGGGAAAGGTAATCAATATATCTGAATGCACATGATCTATTAAGAATTAAGTTGTGTGTGTGTGTGTTAATTAGAAATGCAAGTCTTGGTTGATGTGTCTGTATAATCAGGGTTGCTGTTGTTTCCTGTAGGTTTGCGAGCCTCTGCCCTGCTGTCACTGCTTTCTTCAAACGAATCAGCCACAGAGAGTGAACTGTGTCCTGCGACGGCTGGTTCTTTTCAGGACATCAGCAGCACAGACACCTCCTCACTTCCCAGCAGCACTATAGCTATCTGCTCCCCACCGCTACCTACAGACAGAGTAAGTACTTTACTGAAGCTTTTGGCCTTTTTATTTTTCAAGAATGTGACTAAAATCCCCAGGTTATAGCTAACAACGGTGTGATAAACACACTGTGTAACTTTCTTTTAACAATTCCTCATAATCCTCTTGGTTTTATTCCTCTTCACAAGAAACCACAAAAGCAGGAGCCAGATACAGAAGAGGATGAGAAGAGAAGGAGGAAGCTTGTCTCTCAGGATACGTCAGACTCATCCAGTGCCAGTCAGACTCCCTCTGTGTCTAGTGAAGACACACTGTCCCCTGGAGTCAGAGGTGAGCCTGTCTCTTAGTACCCTTCAATAATCAAGGAGATCTATAATATCTTTATGTAGTCAAAGTTATTTGTTGCTTTTGAATGTCTTGTGGGATTTAATTGGAGACAACAGGACATAGAAGGTGTAAATGGGGACAAAAACGGCAAAGTACAGATGTTAAAATGTATTTTATCCCCTTTTTTCGCCTCAGTTTCAGAGTCAAGTGGAGACACTATCACATCTCCTAACTCAGAGAACATGGACGCATATAAGGACCAGGAGGAAAAGACAGCCCGGGGGCCGCTACAGGAACATGTGTTTGCCGAATGCTCCAGAGAGAGAATTCTGGGATTGTTGGCAGCCATGTTGCCTGCAACCAAACAGGTAACAACAAAGATTCCAGTTTAATTTGTAGTGCAGGGTTGCCAGGTTTTCACAACAAAACCTGCCCAATTGCTACTCAACACTAGCCCAAAACTAGCCCAAAGGCATTTCGAGGGGTAAAATACACGTTTTTAGCGAGGTTCCTCTGGTAAAATTTGCATTACAGGGGCTAAATATCACGTTATTTAGGTCGCTTCAACCCACACACATGAAAAACAACCCGCAGCAACAGTGTTAAAGTAGCCCAATTCTGTGGGAAAACCGCAGACTTGGCAACACTGTTGTAGTGGTAGGCTTTTGGTTTCAGAAAATGTTTAATTTGTAACCTGAAATGAAGCCAGTTCAACTACCTATTTTTTGTCTCACGTTCACATCCAAGAAACCCAAAATATGCTAATATACACATTTAATCCTCTACAGGGCAGCTCACTATCTTTGTCCAGCCTGAGTCCCATCCTGCCACTGCTGTTCAGAGTGGTCATCTCCAACGCCGGCTGTCTGAATGAAACATACCACCTGACACTAGGCCTTCTGGGACAGCTTCTGTTAAGGATCTCTCCTACGGAAGCTGATGCAGCTGTGGCAGAGGCACTGACAGACAAATTTGAGTTACTTACCCTTGGAGATGGAGCAGCGCTTGATGTTCCTGGCTGGAAGACCACTCAATTGCTCTTCAGTCTGGGAGCAGTGTGTCTAGACAGGTAGTATGACTGGATGTGTAACATATGGTTAAACATAATGTGTTTTAGAGGCCAAATACATTAACGTTCAACAGTGCAGGATACATATATATATATATGTATGTGTGTGTGTGTGTGTGTGTGTAAGTAATGAATCTTGGCTTCCACAGAAAATATTAAGCAGCACAGCTGTTTTCAACATTGAAGATGTTTCTGGAGCACCAAATCATCATATTAGAATGATTCTTTTTTTTGTAGATCATGTGACACTGAAGACCTCAAATCAAACATTTGGCTGAACTTTACCTCTACAGCTTTAGCTTTGTTGGACGTTTTTGTATTTTTAATTAACACATTTTTAGTTTTTTCACGAAACAGTAAGTCTGTGTCCATCACCTGTGTTTTCATTACAACAGTCGTATCGGTCTGGATTGGGCGTGCTCTGTGGCGGACATCTTGCGAAACCTGAATATTTCTTCTCAGTGGTGTGCTGTTGTGGCAGCGTTCACTGATCACTGCATCCAGCAGTTACCACAGCAACTCAAGAGAACCAACCTCTTCACTTTGCTGGTGCTCGTGGGATTCCCTGAGGTATGAACCAAGATGTCACATGTACATGCTCTAGCACACATAATATAGGCCTGTATGAAGTTATGACATGCCATCTGTAGTCAAGACTCATCTGAGCCATTATGGCATTTTGAAAGAGCTGTGTGTCTGTTTATTAGGTGCTGTGTATGGGGACTCAGGCTGTATTCATCGATAATGCCAACGAACAACACAACGTGATTCTGCTCAAGCACTTCACTGAGAAGAACAGAGCTGCTGTGGTGGACGTCAAGACTCGTAAGAGGAGAACAGGTGAGAGAAGATCTGTCGACGGGTTCTTCACACTGCTCACACTCATCTCTCAAATGTTCTCAGCTGTAAAAATACCACTGCTGGCAGCCCTGAGCTGCATGAGTCTTTCTAAAGTCACAGACTGTCACTGACATTTCAACCCACCTTCATTTGCAAAGGGTGTGTCAGCTTTACTTACCTTGTTGCCCAGGTTTAACAGATGGTTTTTGTATGAAGGTACTTCTTAAATAAACGTGCTGACTTCTAAAGTTTTAAAGAGCAAATATTTGATGACCACTATGCTTATTTCTCATTAGTAAAACAATCATATGCTGTGTTGTGATCGAACTGGTTTTTAAATTTGAGTTCTTTCAGTCAACCACCAGAAATATGTAGGATTAATAGTCATAATGAGTAGCCCCTCACTACTACCTGAGGACATTTCAGTTGACAGGATGCTATTCAATTGGGACTTTCTAGCCTCATTTAGTGGCTGCTTTGTGGAAATACCCATGGTCACTCAAATAGTAAAACAAAAAAAGTGCATTAATGCATCTCTATTTTTTACTTTTTCTCTCAGTGAAAGACTACCAGTTAGTCCAGGCACATGAGAGCAGCAGCAGTGTGTCTAGTGAAGACACACTGTCCCCTGGAGTCAGAGGTGAGCCTGTCTCTTAGTACCCTTCAATAATCAAGGAGATCTATAATATCTTTATGTAGTCAAAGTTATTTGTTGCTTTTGAATGTCTTGTGGGATTTAATTGGAGACAACAGGACATAGAAGGTGTAAATGGGGACAAAAACGGCAAAGTACAGATGTTAAAATGTATTTTATCCCCTTTTTTCGCCTCAGTTTCAGAGTCAAGTGGAGACACTATCACATCTCCTAACTCAGAGAACATGGACGCATATAAGGACCAGGAGGAAAAGACAGCCCGGGGGCCGCTACAGGAACATGTGTTTGCCGAATGCTCCAGAGAGAGAATTCTGGGATTGTTGGCAGCCATGTTGCCTGCAACCAAACAGGTAACAACAAAGATTCCAGTTTAATTTGTAGTGCAGGGTTGCCAGGTTTTCACAACAAAACCTGCCCAATTGCTACTCAACACTAGCCCAAAACTAGCCCAAAGGCATTTCGAGGGGTAAAATACACGTTTTTAGCGAGGTTCCTCTGGTAAAATTTGCATTACAGGGGCTAAATATCACGTTATTTAGGTCGCTTCAACCCACACACATGAAAAACAACCCGCAGCAACAGTGTTAAAGTAGCCCAATTCTGTGGGAAAACCGCAGACTTGGCAACACTGTTGTAGTGGTAGGCTTTTGGTTTCAGAAAATGTTTAATTTGTAACCTGAAATGAAGCCAGTTCAACTACCTATTTTTTGTCTCACGTTCACATCCAAGAAACCCAAAATATGCTAATATACACATTTAATCCTCTACAGGGCAGCTCACTATCTTTGTCCAGCCTGAGTCCCATCCTGCCACTGCTGTTCAGAGTGGTCATCTCCAACGCCGGCTGTCTGAATGAAACATACCACCTGACACTAGGCCTTCTGGGACAGCTTCTGTTAAGGATCTCTCCTACGGAAGCTGATGCAGCTGTGGCAGAGGCACTGACAGACAAATTTGAGTTACTTACCCTTGGAGATGGAGCAGCGCTTGATGTTCCTGGCTGGAAGACCACTCAATTGCTCTTCAGTCTGGGAGCAGTGTGTCTAGACAGGTAGTATGACTGGATGTGTAACATATGGTTAAACATAATGTGTTTTAGAGGCCAAATACATTAACGTTCAACAGTGCAGGATACATATATATATATATGTATGTGTGTGTGTGTGTGTGTGTGTAAGTAATGAATCTTGGCTTCCACAGAAAATATTAAGCAGCACAGCTGTTTTCAACATTGAAGATGTTTCTGGAGCACCAAATCATCATATTAGAATGATTCTTTTTTTTGTAGATCATGTGACACTGAAGACCTCAAATCAAACATTTGGCTGAACTTTACCTCTACAGCTTTAGCTTTGTTGGACGTTTTTGTATTTTTAATTAACACATTTTTAGTTTTTTCACGAAACAGTAAGTCTGTGTCCATCACCTGTGTTTTCATTACAACAGTCGTATCGGTCTGGATTGGGCGTGCTCTGTGGCGGACATCTTGCGAAACCTGAATATTTCTTCTCAGTGGTGTGCTGTTGTGGCAGCGTTCACTGATCACTGCATCCAGCAGTTACCACAGCAACTCAAGAGAACCAACCTCTTCACTTTGCTGGTGCTCGTGGGATTCCCTGAGGTATGAACCAAGATGTCACATGTACATGCTCTAGCACACATAATATAGGCCTGTATGAAGTTATGACATGCCATCTGTAGTCAAGACTCATCTGAGCCATTATGGCATTTTGAAAGAGCTGTGTGTCTGTTTATTAGGTGCTGTGTATGGGGACTCAGGCTGTATTCATCGATAATGCCAACGAACAACACAACGTGATTCTGCTCAAGCACTTCACTGAGAAGAACAGAGCTGCTGTGGTGGACGTCAAGACTCGTAAGAGGAGAACAGGTGAGAGAAGATCTGTCGACGGGTTCTTCACACTGCTCACACTCATCTCTCAAATGTTCTCAGCTGTAAAAATACCACTGCTGGCAGCCCTGAGCTGCATGAGTCTTTCTAAAGTCACAGACTGTCACTGACATTTCAACCCACCTTCATTTGCAAAGGGTGTGTCAGCTTTACTTACCTTGTTGCCCAGGTTTAACAGATGGTTTTTGTATGAAGGTACTTCTTAAATAAACGTGCTGACTTCTAAAGTTTTAAAGAGCAAATATTTGATGACCACTATGCTTATTTCTCATTAGTAAAACAATCATATGCTGTGTTGTGATCGAACTGGTTTTTAAATTTGAGTTCTTTCAGTCAACCACCAGAAATATGTAGGATTAATAGTCATAATGAGTAGCCCCTCACTACTACCTGAGGACATTTCAGTTGACAGGATGCTATTCAATTGGGACTTTCTAGCCTCATTTAGTGGCTGCTTTGTGGAAATACCCATGGTCACTCAAATAGTAAAACAAAAAAAGTGCATTAATGCATCTCTATTTTTTACTTTTTCTCTCAGTGAAAGACTACCAGTTAGTCCAGGCACATGAGAGCAGCAGCAGGAATGATGCAGAGTCTCATGAGGGGCAAGCTGTGTCCCCGACCTCCGCCCACATGAGCCGCTACCTGAAGAACTTCACCTCTATTGTGAGTCACTTACTGCAGGTCGGGGTGGAGAGCAGCGTCCAAGATGCTGTGGAGGCCACCTGGGTGCTCTCACTTGCTCTTAAAGGACTCTACAACACTCTCAAGGTATTCACCTCACACCTGCCCTTGTACAGCAAAAAAGTTTGGCTTTGAAGTTTAAAGGGTTAGTTCACCCAAAAATTCTGTCATTAATTACTCACCCTCGTGTTGTTCGAAACCCGTAAGACCTTCGTTCATCTTCGGAACACAATTTAAGATATTTTTGATGAAATCTGAGAGCTCTCTGACCCTCCCATAGACAGCAAGGTAACTACCACGTTCAAGGTCCAGAAATGTACCAAGATGATCTACAAATTAGTCCGTGTGACATCAGTGGTTCAACTGTAAAGTTACGAAGCTACGATAATACTTTTTTGCACAAAGAAAACAAAAATAACAACTTTATTCCACATTTTCATCTCTACTGCGTCACTTGTGGACACGCGTTCACGACAGTACCATGACACGAGCGTGTGGCGGCGCTAACCCAGATCCGGTGTGATGACGTCATTACGCCGGATCTGGGTCAGCGCCGCCACCCGCTCGCGTCATGATACTGTCGTGAACAAAAAATTACTACTACTTTGTCGATCATCTTGGTACTTTTCTGGACCTTGAACGTGGTAGTTACCTTGCTGTCTATGGGAGGGTCAGAGAGCCCTCAGATTTCATCAAAAATATCTTAAATTGTGTTCCGAAGATGAACGAAGGTCTTACGGGTTTCGAACAACACGAGGGTGAGTAATTAATGACAGAATTTTCATTTTTGGGTGAACTAACCCTTTAAAGTTTAAAGTCATAGAACCAAATTATATAGTGAGCACAAAATGTATGTATGTATAAATATGTATGTGTGTGTGTGTGTTTAATTACATATTATATATACATATATATCTCATATATTTCATATATGTCATATTTATATCTCATATCTCATATATCATATATTTCACACACTTATGTATGTACACACACACTACCATCCAAAAGTTTGGGGTCAATAAGAATTAGCTCACATTAATTGATTAATTCAACTGAATCCTGAAAACAATGCATTACGGTTTCCACAAAAATATTAAGCAACTATTTTCAACGTTGATAGTAAGATGTTTATTGAGCACCAAATCAGCATATTAGAATTATTTATAAAGGATTATGTGACATCCTGAAGTAATAAATACATACATGCATGAATACAAATGTATATACATTATAGTTTATAATAATTTTGAAGGAGCATAGTTGTGTGTACATATATTTTGTTTGTTTGTTTGTTTTTTTTACTTCCTTTTGTGACATGTTTTGCTTGAATAGTGTGTTGTGCTATCTTGCTTTGAAATAAATGCTTAGTTTTGATATTCTATGTTATATATTATATTTATTTCTATTTTATCTGATGCAATGAAATGTTTAGATGCTTAATTATGACTTTAGTTTCCAAATATGTTTTGGGGCCATTACATAAATACTCAACTTGAACAAGTCATGATTGTGTTGATTTTCCTCTATTTCTTGCAGAAGCATGGGGTGGATCAAGCCCAAGAGGCCATCCAGGGCTCTGGCCTGATGCAGCTTCTGGTCCGCAAGTGCAGCAAGGGCACAGGCTTCAGCAAGATGTGGCTTTTGCGAGACCTAGAGATCCTCTCCATCATGCTTTATTCCTCCAAGCGAGAGATCCACTCCATGGCAGAGGACGCAGACACCGAGACCGATGGAGAGAAGGAGAGAGAGAGAGAGCATGACTCGGATCACTCCAGCTGCTGCGCTGATGATGTCGATCCAAACAGACTGGATCCACTGGAAGGACTGGATGAAGAGACAAAGATCTGTTTCCAGGTCAGGCTTCAGACACACATCTGCTGTCAGTCGTGGGCCTTTTTCAGCTCTCTTGCAGCAGTTTGATCTAGAATGATCAGATTGGTTGAGTGTTGTAATTGCTTCTCACCAGTTAGGAACTGGAGCAAGAAAGGGGGCAGATAATTCACAGTACTGGAATGTAGGAACATTTATTAGAGCTCTCATGTTTGTCTTGTTGTTAGATTACCCATGATGCTCTTAATGCCCCACTGCACATCTTGAGAGCCATGTATGAGCTCCAGATGAAGAGAACCGATTCTTTCTTCCTTGAGGTACAGAAGAGGTGAGTTACACTTTGAATTATCATTTCATTTACATAGTCAAGGTTTAGAATTTATTTCTAGGAATGTACATGCATATGTAGGCATATGTTGCCTCATTGCGTGACTTTTAGTTCAGTGACCATTCTGTTTATTAAAAGAAAATAGTATTTAGTATATAAAAATCTAATAATATCTAATAATGTAATATCATTATACACTATTAATATTGATTACTTTGTGATTTATTCTCATGTTCCTCTATTGTAAATTGTTTTGGATAAGAACATCTGCTTAATGCATGTAAATTGAACATTATTATTATTGAGTTTCATAATAATAATAATAATAAAGTAATAATTATCACTACACATTTCATTTTTTTTTGAAAATCTTGAGATAGCATCATCAATTTTAATTGATCCCTCTTAATATCTACAAAGTGCTAAAGAGCTTGCATTTTCTGTGTAAACTTGTGAACAAAATTACAAATAATTCTTGTGTATTTCTCAACTGTATAAAATGAATTCAAAGGCTTTATCGCACATAATCCTTTTTTCCCCCCTAACATTTCATATCTCAGGTTTGATGGTGACGCTATAAAAACCGACGAGACTATTCGTACACTGGCACAGAAGTGGCAACCATCTAAAAGACCTCGTTCTGAGGAAAGAAGTACCAAGGCTGTAGATACTGATATTATCATTGTGCCCTGTGTGGTAAGACTAAGTTTAAAATGAAACATATTCCATTTTGTGATCTAAAGTTAACGTTAATTTGCTCCATTTTCTTTGACACTCAGTCTAAACCCACCCGGTGTGATCGAGCCACAGAAGAAACAAATGTCGTCACGCAGAAACTCATCACCAACACAGAGAGCGACCTCCAGCTGAGTTATGCTAAACAGCGGCGCACCAAAAGCTCAGCTCTGTTGCATAAAGAGCTGGATGCTCGCAGTAACAAAGCAGTGCGACAGTACCTTTTCAAAGTGAATGAAGCCATTGCTATTCTGTACGCACGTCACGTGTTGGCGACGCTGCTGGCCGACTGGCCCTCTGACACTCCCATCAGAGAGGAAGACCTGGAGCTGAGCGGAGCTTCTCACATGGCCTACATACTGGACATGCTCATGCAACTAGAGGAGAGACCGATGTGGGAGAAGGTGAGGAGGGGAAGGAGTGTGTGGATCTGTAGTCAGGATTTAAAATGAGCTTTTGCCAAACCAGCTGGGAACATTTACAGGCCAGAATGATTTCATTCTGGCCATGAAACTGTACTTTGCATTTTTTTAAATGCAACAAATGTGGCATTTTATTTTATTGTATAATAAATATTTAATAAGTATATAAATAAATGAATAAGCCATTCAACTAAATCAAATCAGATTGTTGGTATGCATATAATTCATACACATGATGGATCTCAGATCTTGCAGAAGGTTCTGAGGGGCTGCAGCCAGAGCATGCTGGGTAATCTGTCACTGACAGCATGTCAGTTTATGGAGGAGCCAGGAATGGCTGTGCAGGTCCGTGAATCCAAGCACCCCTACGACAACAACACTAACTTTGAGGTATGAATTGGATTTTCTTTTACTCCAAATCACTTGATCATAGTTGCGTTTTCCTGGTCCACTCCATGTCATTATTTGCGTTGTCTCAGGATAAGGTGCACATCCCTGGAGCCATCTTCCTGTCTGTGAAGTTCGACTCTCGCTGTCACACAGAGGAAGGGTGTGATGAGCTCCTTATGGCCAGCAGCAGTGACTTCCTGCAGGACCTGCATACTTTCAGTGGTTCTCACCAGAAATGGACCGACTTTGAGATTCCAGGTGAGAATTTGAAAAAGTGGAATGTTTGAATGATATTTGTTTATAAATGAATCATAAAGGACTGGTGTTTGCTTTGTTCAGATTGCAGTTGCAGGACATGTTGGAGGAAAATCTGTTATTAAATCCAGTACTTCCAAAATGAACTTTTTTTTGTACTACAGCAAAAGCAAATGCTTTAAATATCATCTTTAAAATATTGACTTTGTATTAAGATTGAAAGCATGTTGTTTTTTTTAACCCATTATTATAAATCTGAAGGAGAGCCTTTCCAGGGAGATTCAAATGCAATAATATAGCATATTATGGTCCCACAGTCCCACTATATTAAGTGGCCTTAACTACTATGTACTTACATTTAAATTCATCATTTGGTACAATGCACTTATTGTGTGCATACATGTTTTTACATTGTACTTATAATTTAAAAATGCCTGCATGTAATTACATCTGCAATTAATTTCTGTAACTATATTTATAATTACACTGTTGACCCATCCCTTACACCTTAACCCACCCTTAAACCTACCCATACCACCAAACCTGTCCCTAACCTTACCCATATCCCACCTCAATAGCAGCAAAAGTGTTTTGCAATACAATATGAACACAATAAGTACATTGTACTTATTTTTTGATGTAGGTACATAGTAGTTAAGGCCACTTAATATAAAGTGGGACCCATATTATTATAAACAATAATATACATATTGTTCTACAGCAGTGCTATTGTATTAAACATATTTAATAAAGATCATACAAACTTTCTTAAACACACTTTTCTCTCAGTTTTCACTGCCCCCTGGCACTCCTTTTGTGGCCCACCTCTGGTTTAAGTGAAATGTGTTTGTCTCTTGAATTTTATGGCCAGTTTAGAAATCCAGGTCAATCTGCAGGGTTCACAAATTTTTCTACACATTCGTATATTTGCTGATGTACATCAATTTTCACTTTGGGGTTAATGAGAAATGAGCAGAATGTAAAGGTTGTTTTTTCCTCTTTCTCCTCTAGGGGACACTCTCTACTACAGGTTTATATCAGATATGAGTAACACAGAATGGGGCTACAAGTTTACTGTGACTGGTGGCCATCGAGGGCGCTTCCAGACTGGTATGCAATGTGTTCTCATTTAATTATTTAATGTCTCTTTTGATGTCTATCGCTAATGTCCTCTTGCCACTGTCTAGTTGTGCTCTAGAATCATGCCATGAAACAAAAATGTCGATCTCATTTAGAGACCATAACAGTAATACCATCATTTCACGTGAGACTCACATTCCTACAGTCTTTTCTGGTTGTAATATTGGTGTCCAACTAGCTGGTTTTCAGTCGTAAGCTTCATTTACACAGCTGTTTGAGAATCAGAGGGGGTCTGTGAGCACGGCCGTGACTCTCAGCGTGTGGGAGCGTTAACAGCCACAGAAACTCAACTTCCTGCTGAGTCGGTGGCCCTGCCGACCCTACAATCATACCTAACACGTTTAAAATTAATTAAGGCAGTTGTTGGGGTGGACTCTCATGGTTTTGGCAGTGACCAGTGAGCTAAGGCAAAGCCACAAGTCATAAACGCTGACTGTAAAATCATGATGATAAAACACTAAAAACTAAAATCAATCTTTCTAAATTAAAGCAATAAGCCCCAAGAAGCCATGGTTTACAGTGAATTTATAACAGCTAAGGGGCGTTGTTAGGCACGACGCGAAGCGGAATAAAACGGTTATTCCATATACGTAGTAAGGTTTCACAGAATAAAACAGAGCAAATAAATTGTAATGATATAAATAAAAACAGTATTCTTCCACCAAACAATGTAGTTCCTCAGAACCACTTGTGGTTCCAACAAAGTGGTTGCCGAGCAACACACAGAAGTAAACAAAGGTGTATGTTTGTAGTGTAATTTACAACAGCTTCGAACACGACTCAACCAATCAGAATCTAGGACAGGAACTATCCGTTTTATAAGCTGAATTTAGGCATCTCAACATTGTACAGTATGAAATGCTAAAACTTAAAACTATTAAAAATCATTTTCAGTAATTGTAATAAAGCCAAAATAAAATAAGTAAAAAAAAAACTAAACAAAAATTAGAAAGTACTTACTTCAACTAAATCAAAAATGCATTAAAATTAAACAGAAAAAAACTAAATCCAATATAATTGACAATAGCACATAAATTTAACTTACACAAAATGTAAAATGAAAACTGAAAATATAAAAATAATTTAATTAAAAATATTTATAATACAATAAAAGTATATAAATAGTACTAAAATAACACTAAGATGGCATTTAGCAGCATATTAAATTATTAGTGCACGTCAGTGTTATTTTAATATCATTGATATATTATTATAGTCTTCGTTAATATTTTGAATGAGTTTTTTTGTATTTTCTGTTTTCATTTTAGTTTTAGTAATTTTGTTGTTTAGTTTTGTCATTTTGATTAGGGTTTTTTATATATGTATAGAGTTTTTATTAAGTTTTAGAACTAGAGAAATTAGCTTAAATTAAGTTTTTATTTTATATTATTATATTTTATTTCAGTTTCTGTTTATATCCATGTTTATTATATTTCAAGTAATTGTTTTTTTAATTATTTTAGTTGTAGTTAACAATAGCTATGTTTCCATCCACCTATTTTTATTAGCATTTTGGAATATCGCATAAAAAACGCTGGATGGAAACGCCAAGATGCACATAAATTAAAAAAAATGCACATTTTGAGTAGGATAAACTTTTGTCCGATAAGAAAAAATTTGCATAAACTACGATGGAAACACATTTAATGATAACCCTGTTGCATGTTGGATGACGGCAAAGGTGATCTAAATGTAAAAATAGGTAAAATAAGCATGAATAAGTACATAGACTGATACTGATACATTTTTTAAAAAATTAACTGATACTGTACTGATATTTCTCTACTGTAAAGTTTATCCATTACAGAATTCTCATCCACAACCCAGTTGCTCTGATTAGGCCATTCACACACAAGTATTTTATAACACCATTTCATGTGCGAGAAGAGTGCACTGGTCAAAAATGTCTGTCTAGCGCTTGTTTACATAGTCGATTACTAAAACACATTCAGTGTAGACGGGCCCTTAGTCTGTAAACTTCTGAGCATACTGTACGATTTGATCATGTCTGTCAGTACTGGATGACGAGTAGCTTTGAACTCCTTTCCTGTGTCTCGTCCACCTTTAATCAAAGAATTAATAAACGTGCACCTTCTGCCGTTTCTGATGTTATTATTCTGTAATGGAATATCAAATGGGTTTCTCAGCGCCTCATTTATGGGGTCTGCCAACTCATTTGCTGTTTCACAGATGAGGCTTAAGAGGGTAAACAAGAGAAAGAAAGCAGCCCCACTTGTGAATTTATATCCTTCTTGCTTTTATATTCTTTTTCAGTTTGCAAGTTGGCTAATAAATTCACTTTTATGAACAGGTTTTGAGATCCTGAAGCAGATGCTAGCTGATGAGCAGGCATTGACTCACCTCCCGCTGGCTGACATCTGGGAGTGGCAGGTGGGCGTGGCCTGTCGGCAAACAGGAAACCAGCGGCTGAAAGCCATTCACCTGCTGCTGCGGCTCCTGCAGTGTCCGTCTCAATGGTGTGTCCCTTCTTACCTTTCTGAAAAGCTTTGACAGCATTTATTAAACCCAACAAAAGGTAGTCAATTCATCCTGCAGTGCTTTAAAGCCGCCCCACTATTCTAAAGAGATGAGGCAGCAACTTCCTTTCAGAACTTGCTCTGTCAGGTCAGTTCTGCTCTCTGCGGATGGCAGGTTCAACTTGGCCCAGTTTAACAAGCCTCGAGATCTTTCTTCCGCTCTGCAACTTTTGTCTTGTTTCTGAAGAGTGGTGAGTTTAGAAAACCTGAATAAATTTTTCCTCAGAACCATTTGTGTGTTTTGTATTGGCGAGCATTCAGATTTACCCAACGTTTGCATAACGCATCTGACGGTGGCTTTCTGCCTTGATTGTTCCCATGGCAACAAGGTCACATGTCAGGGTGATTTGCATGCTTTCCATGGTGTTTGGACACAGTTGCATCATCAGCAGCAGCAGACAGTGCGTGTATGAGAAAAATAGAGATATGTACCTGTGGTGTCAGGTTGAGGAATAGCCCATGCAAATGGCCACCTGCCCACCGCAAGGGGAACATTAACCGGGCGAATGAAATGGCCATATAGTTAAAATATGAGTAATGAAAAAGCCAAGATCATTTAGAGTGTAATGACCTCACATTTTGATTGTTGTGTGTGTTAATACAGGGGTTGTGACCTTACACTTCTGCGGCCGCTGTGGCAGCTCTTCACTACTATGGAGAGTGGTTTGATTCAGGACCCCACCAGCATCACGGTCCTCCTTCCTCTCCATCGCGCTCTCACTGAGCTCTTCTTCATCGCTGAAGCCAAGGCCATGGTGAGTGACCATCGTCTTCCTCCGTCCTTTATGCTTTCTCATTAATGTTCTTAAAAGAGATGCTAAAGAATAACAGCAGGAGATCATTAGATAGAGTAAATAATTCATTTCTTGACACTACTGTTCAAAAATATTGTCAGTAAGATTGAAGTTAATACTTTTATTCAGCGAGGACACATTAAATTGATCAAAAGTGACACATTTCTATTTGAAATAAATACTGTTGTTTTGAACCTTCTATTGATCAAAGAAGCCTAAAAAAGTATCACGGTTTCCACAAAGATATTAAGCAGCACAACCATTTTCAACATTCTTAACATAATAAGAAATGTTCCTTATATATATATCAGCTTATTAGAATGATTTCCGAAGAATCATGTGACACTGAATACTGGAGTAATTATAACATTTATAACGTGTAACGTACACGTTTTAAGATATTTTAAAATAGAAAGTTATTCTAAATTGTAAGCTATTTTAAATTGTAATTATATTGCTGTTTTCACTGTATTTTTAGTCAAATAAATTTAAATAAACTTAAGTGGGATTAAGAGATTTTATTAAAGAAAAGATTTTATTAAAAACATTAAAATGTATTTTAACTTTTTTTTTCTCTGTGGACCATTATGTTTTCATTCATAAGCCAATAGAGGTGTTGAAATCAATAGTAATTTATGGTTTCATTTAAGATGCATCATGTCTGTGCATTTTTGATTCTTAATCTTTATTTGATCATTTATTTTGGTATGTGTTTAGGATTATGCATATGCCTGCGTAACAGATGTGAATTGCTCTGTTCTTCAGATGGCGATGATTAAAAAAAAAACAATCATTTTAGATGCATTTACTTAAGGTAAATTGACAAAATAAACCCAGAATTCTGGGAGGCATCCAATAATTATTTTGTGCTATCACAAAGATGTGATGATATGTGAAAAACTGGACTGGAGAGCATTAAGGTTTTTATTGTCGTGTTTAATGTCAGACTTAATTCAGTCTGAATCACATCAGGGTTTGTGTGAGTATCTGTCAGGGGAACTCCACTAAAGCGAGTCTTCCACTCATATGATTTACTGTGTTTCTCATATCCACCTGCACTGCTCTCTGTTGAGTGTGTATGTGTGTGAATGCCAGAGTTTCCGCATTTGTATTCTACGCTCACATTCCAAAATAATACACCCGCTTAGAAACATACAGGCCTGACATTAACCTTAAACGGATAGTTCACCCAAAAATGAAAATTTGATGTTTATCTGCTTACCCCCAGGGCATCCAAGATGTAGGTGACTTTGTTTCTTCAGTAGAACACAAACGGAGATTTTTAACTCAAACCGTTGCCGTCTGTCAGTCCTATAATATCAGTGGATAGGAATCACGGCTTTGAGAGTCATAAAACATACACAAACAAAACCAAATTAAACCCTGCTGCTCGTTATGATACATTGATGTGTAAAGACACAAAACGATCAGTCTGTGCAAGAAACTGAACAGTATTTATATAGTTTTTTACCTCTGATTCACGCAATGTCCGAACTGTTCGAACTGTCCTGAGTGCGTTCGCATCTTCTTCTTCAGCCTGCGTGTGAGGCGTCTTCTTCTTCTTCTTGCTTTACGGCGGAACGCAGACGTATAAGTGCATTACCGCCACCTATCTCTCAAATGGACCATTGACACTCCCAATTGGGATTGTAGATAAGAGTGTCAATGGTCCATTTGAGAGATAGGTGGCGGTAATGCACTAATAAGTCTGCGATCCGCCATAAAGCAAGAAGAAGAAGACGCCTCATGTGCCGGCTGAAGAAGAAGACGCGAACGCGCTCAGGGCAGTTCAGACATTCCGGTGAAAATCAGAGGTAAAAAACAATATAAATACTGTTCGGTTTCTTGCACAGACCGATCGTTTTGTGTCTTTACACATCAATGTATCGTCACGAGCCGCAGGGTTTAATTTGGTTTTGTTTGTGTATGTTTTATGACTCTCAAAGCCGTGATTCCCATCCACTGACATTATAGGACTGACAGACTGCAACAATTTGAGTTAAAAATCTCCGTTTGTGTTCTACTGAAGAAACAAAGTCACCTACATCTTGGATGCCCTGGGGGTAAGCAGATAAACATCGAATTTTCATTTTTGGGTGAACTATCCCTTTAAGGACTATGTTTACATGATGTAGCATGCAAGTCCGCAAGACTTCAGAATGATAAATTATTAGGATTTCGTAACGCTGGTCCTGTTTACCAATGGAGGATCCTCAGCTTACACTAAGTTTAACTGGATCTCCTAGATAATCTGTATGCTTGGATCTGTGCAAAAATCCAAAACGGTCCAAAATCCATTTTTGACAAATGTACTTTATGAAGTTTGGTGCAGGGCCCACTTAAACAATGTATGAAAGCCAACATAGAGTTTTCTATATTAGTCTTTCTTTGTCTAACTCTTTTGTATTTTCTTGTGAATGTACAGTTGCAAAAATCAGTCATTTAATTTGTTTAGCTGTTTTTGCAGTGACTTTTAAACAACTGGTTCCAATGTCATTTTTAAGTGGATGTGTGTGTAGTCAGTTTCTCTCAAGCGTCATAGCAGAGTAACCACAGATCTTAACGTTTGACAGCCACAAAGTGACACAAACTTTTAAGTGTGTTTTGCCATATTTCTTAAAAAATAAAGTACACTTAATTTGATATTTTGTTATATAATGCAAACAAATTCGTGAATTCGTGTTTCCAAAAACCAGGCACTAGAGGGCACTAACACATCTCCTTGTATTCAAAGAAAGCCAAAATATTCTTCAAGGACAGATATAGTCACATACAGTGTTCAGAGGAACACACACATTATGAACATACACCGTACGTGATGCATATATTTTTATAAATAGCTATGTCATGTAAAACCTCGACTATCAGGCCTGAGTAAATGGCTCTCTTTCTTTGAGCCTGTAAATGGGAGGAAAGTTTTTATGACAATACTCTTTCATCCTTGAGCCATAATCCTTTAACAGCCAAGTTGGACACGAATATGAAGTGGTTTGTGTGTGTGTTTGAATGGGAAATGTTTAAGTGAGCATTAGTCTCAAGGACTGACAAGGCAAATGGATGAAGTGAGGGTTTTGTGAGAGTGTTGAGTGGTTGCACCAGTAGATGCTCAGCACTGTTTGGCCTCATTATGAAGAGATTTAATCTCTCCCACAGCCACTGCACTTCTCAGAACTGACCATAAAGATTTCAGACCTCTCAGCAGCCAGATGATCATGACCGATCCATTGTTTATTTTCAGCAAGGCAGCGCTAGACAGTGGGGTCAGAACGCTGATCTAATGGGAGATTGTCGGCACGCATTTGCAAGAGAGTCTCAGCATGCCATTGCTCAGCTGTTGCAGCGTTTGAGTCGGAAATGAGACGGAAAGTAGAAAAAAACAGATAAGAAGCCAGGCTCGTTCTGTCTTCCTCTCCTGTAGTGTAGTATACTCATTTCTGCGGGATGATAAAAGCCCCTCCTTCACAGAGGAAGTGGTTTCAAAAGTGTTCTGACATGACAAAAGCTGCAGCCTCTCCACAGTCTACAGAAAGTTGTGTTAAGAAGTGTTTTGAGACGTCTAGATGTTGTTCGTTTTGGTGTAGAAGTGGAGTGCAGTCTGACCAGCTTCTGTTAACCCAAAGCATTGTTGACACTCCAGTCATAACTCCTTCAACTAAAGTCATCAAAACTGAGCTGGATGCATTTTAAGTGTTTAAAAAACAACAACACTTTACTTAAATGTAATGTCATTTAAGTATGTCACTTTCTCCCATCACTGCTTAGTGAAAAGAGACATTTGTAGGAAAGCAAGTTATAAGTTCTTGCAAAACGGCTAATTACTCAAACACACAAACATACTGTGTTTGTGTGTGTGTGTGTGTGTGTGTGTGTGTGTGTGT
>NW_015552553.1:256188-268029 GCF_001515605.1 Sinocyclocheilus anshuiensis
TGCTGGTGATGGTAAAACTGAATTTTTAGCAGGATTACTCCAGTGTTCCGTGTCACATGATCCTTCAGAAATCATTCTAATATGTTGAATATGTTTTCAATGCTGACAAACAGTTGTGCTGCTTAATATTTTTGTGGAAACTTTGATGAATAAAAAGTAAAAAAAATATATATATTTGAAATGGAAATCTTGTGTAACATTATAAATGTGTCACTTTTGGAAACTTTTGATAAATTTAATGTGTCCTTGCTGATTAAAAGTGTTTATTTCTTTTCTTTTTTTTTAATCTTACTGACCCCAAACTTTTGAGTAGTCTACAGTATATCATGTAATTTATTCACATAATTTGTTTATTTGCAGCCTCTTTCCTTTTAGTAGTGCATTTCAACCAGTATGAGCAAAATAAGGATGGACAGCAAAATAAAAATTGATATCTATGTGCAAACTTCCTTTTAAATGTTTAACAACAGTTGCACATCTTTGGTGCTGTACTTGTTCAATTTCCCATTTGTCATTAGCATTCACATTTCTAGACTAGTGTGCCATCTGGAGTTCATGAACATATTTCAACAGGGAATGGCTGATTCTTGCCAATCTGGACATCAGTATGCATTAGCCTTGTCAACCTTGTTGTGTGCTGCTTATACTGTACAAATTGTCACAATAGAAGGTTTACCTTGATATGAATGTTCATTGTTCACTGATTTTTCAGGGTGTAACAACACAATATGACAACAAACCATTATAAAATATTATATTATAAAATAACAAACCATTAACTACAAGTTTTGCCTCGATAAACTCCTAATTTGCTGCTTATAAATAATTAGTAAAATAGTTGTTAAGTTTAGGTTTTATCAGGATTAGAGATGTAGAATATAATCAGGCAGAATATGTGCTTTATAAGTACTAATAAACAGCCAATATGTTAATAATAGGCATGCTAATAAGCAACTAGTTATTAGTGAGAATTGATCCATATACCCACAATAATTTTTCTTAAACAGTGCACCAAGTTGCTCTGCCTACTTAACATAACATGTTTAAATGGGCTTTACATTTTGTAGGTTCCACCATACTCCCTCAAAAGTTCTCCAGAGATTGTATTGTACAGAGACAGTCTCTGCATAACACAGAAATACTTACTTAGAGACTCTGGACTCTTAAACATGATCAATGTGAAATACCTGGAACAGTGCAAATACTCCTACCTCAGGAAATTAGAAATCAGGGCTGATTTAGATGGTGTCTGGTTTGATTCAGAGTTATGTCATCAACAGCGTGGTGCTGTTCCAAACCCCAGATTAACAGCTCATGTTGAGCTACAGGAGCGAGAGCCAGTCTGGTGAATAACAGTGTAGTCTAACTGGCCTTGAATTCAACTGACCTATCATCAGATTGCTTGTTTTCTATATCGGTGACCTTTAAAGGGGCTAAATGTGTCATATTCATGTTGAACATTAAAGCTGTCACGTGTCTTTTCATTTGTCCATCAGGAGCAGGACATTCTGCAGGAGTACCTTCTTGCTCTCACTACCAATGAACAGCTAGTAGTGCACACTGCACAGGTAAGACTACCACAGTCCCTGTAGTGTTCTTATATATTTTGTTTTATTTTACAATTTAGTATCCTTCAGTGTTTAAATCAAGGGCAGACAACAAAAAAGTACAAGCTAAAATATGATTACAATACAAAAAAAGCTCAAGTATAATGGAACGAAACAGTCATCGGTGATTCAGATGATCAATGAAATTCCTATTTAACAATAAATTCAATAAATGGATCTTTAAGAGAGTCATTTAGTAATCTAAGCTGTTGGGAATGTAAGAATGCAAGTAAATGAAAATACAGAACAGCCTTTTTTTCAGACCAGGCTTTATGAACAGTCATGAGCATGTCTGAGAAGCTATGCCATAAACACCACATTTGTAACAGTAAAGTAACAGGTTTACGTAAACATTAAATAAATATGGCCTGTCCGTTTAACTTGTTCATTTAGTGCAATTCATTGTTTAAAAAAAGGCAGTAAAAATTAATAGTACCAGAGAGCCATTTTATGGAATTTGATTAATTGACATGCAATTATATTTGTAATCAATGTATACCGATGAATAATTTGACATAAGGGAGGAGAATGACGGTAGACTTTGGTATACAGCTAGTAAGGGTTATTCCGTCAAAGATGACACACAGTATTAAGACAAAAAACTGCTGTAGCCATGTTCAAATGAGTACACAGGTTTTCAGTGGTGATGGTTCACTGCTTAAAATGAGATGTGGCAGAGCCATAAAGCTGCTAATTCACAGGAAGGACAGGAAACCGCAGCACAGTGGAGAGGTGAATGTTTGTCAAATGGACGGCTGCATCCAATGTCCCACTATATGCTGATGAGTTATAATGATCCTCTAATGTCTAATGGTGTGTTAATGAGCTTGTTTTATTAGCAAACCCTGATGACTGACAGTCATTGTACAGTATGGCTACTTGATGAAAAATTAATGAGTGTATTTTATTATTACCGTACAGTAGCATTCCCATTTCTTTGTTGTTTTCATGTTGCTTCTTTTGCAGGAACATTCGTTTTACTACAAATTAATACATGCGATTTGGGAAAATACTTCTCTACACTTGACACTTCTCTAATAGTAAAAGTGTTTGACCTTTGTTCACATACTGTAGATAGATAACAGCATTAGTGACTAAATTGCCCTTGGTGAAATAAATATTTGCGCTCCTCATCACATGACAGCTCTCACCAAATATTATGCTAAAACAGCTGAACATCAGAAAGCATATTGATAAAAACACCTGTGTCGATTCTCGCACGAGGCGTACGAGTTCCCATCATCCATATACATGTGTGTGAGAGAGAGTGTGTTTGTGTGTGGGCTGTGGACAACTCTATTGCATTTAGTCATTAACCCCATTATTGTGTTTGGTGTGGCACAGCCTCATCTCCGGCACAAGGAACACATTGTGTTGTGTGGGACGGGATTAATGCTCTGTATTTATCTTATCCCGAGCACCTTTTCAGCTCGAATAAAAACATGCTTGTAATATCCAAACAAGTGGTTTGATGTTGTTAACAAAATAGCCTTTTTGTGCCAAGAAAGTTTTTAAATGGGTCGAACGGTGACATATTTGAAGTGTGATAATTGTGTGTGGGTGTTTTTTGATGAGCTTTGAGGGCCACAGGTGTGTGAAACGGTTTTATAAATTACCCACAATGTTTTGCTTAATGGGTTTTCTCTCTCTCTTCCTCTCGCTGACTTTTTTCTGCCATTGTTGCCCTCCTCTTTCTTTCTCCTGCTGTACTCATTCACTTTTCTTTATATCGTTCTCTCCCTGTTTTATTACACAGGCGCTGAAGAACATCGCAGCCATCAGCCTCTCCATTAATTACCCAAATAAATCCACTAAGCTGCTCAACCTGTCCCCGTGAAAGAGGGATGAAAGAGAGATCGAGATGAGAGAAGGGAAGCTTGCCAAAGGCCCATGGGAATGGCCTTCTGCGCTCGACGGCTGCGGCAGGAGCAGGCCACATATCGTCTTCCAGAAAAACCCACCCCTGTGCTGTTTAATCATAAAGTGGGGGGCACGGCAATCTCATCTCTTAATAATCGCTATTTCTCATCTGGTTTAGGCGAAGATGGGTTTTTTTTCTTTTCACTTTACCTCCGCTTTAACCATGCGAGTTTAGTGGGCTATGCCAAATTAGTTTTCTTACCCATAAGCACATAAGTTTTTTTCTCCATTCCTTCGTTTTCTTTTTATGAAAAGCCACTGTGGGCAAGACAATCGATCAAAGTGAAAGCAGGTCACCTTTTTCCCTGCCTCACACACTCTCCCTGGATTGCCTAAAAATACGAAGCTGCCGGCGCAGTCTCATCCTTCAAAGTGGCCCGAGACTTACGTATACGACGAATACATCGATATCTATCCGAAACCGTGGGGCCTTCTCTCTGTTCACCCTCAGTGGAGCCTGAGCTGATGTTTATTCAGTACTAGCAGCTAGCAGTTACACTCGAAAACCACATGCTTCTAGACAAATGTCAGCTGATGGTTGTGAGTAGGTAAAAAAAAACAAAACAAGTTTGACGTGCCATGTGAGTCCAGAAGTCGCTGTTTGCCTTACAAGTGCAGCTCAAAGTGATCTGGCAACTGATTGTGGGTCAGTTAGCAAAGTTATAACACGTCCTAGTAAGAGGAATGTCAGCGCTTGTCTTACATTGTCATGTCCCAGATTCTCAACTCACTTATGCTGCATACCACCAGGAAATATAAAGCATTATGTACAGAAATATCACTTTATGTTGTGCTGCATGCAACACTGGACTAAACCATGATGTCCATTACTGTTAGTGACATCGGTTGGTGTATTCTGTAATATTGTTGCAGTTGGAGACATTCTGTTTGATCGGTTGATCGACACAGAATTGTGGGTTTAGTGGATGGTCTTAAGGTGCAGGACTTGATAATCATAATCTTCATTGATCTAGTGATTGAGACTCACCAGTATTTTAACTGTGGTGACATGGATACGGTTATGGAAGTTGTGTTGCTTTAAAATATCTATTTATTATTATTACAGGGACATTATTGGGTGAATTTCGAGTGAAGCGTTTGATTGGCTAATAGAAAGATTTGTTGCCGTTTTGAAGGTCAGGTAAAGGCTGTTCTTAGTTCTAACCAATGTTTATCTAAATGTCTTTTTTTTTTGCCCTGTAGCCAAACATTTCCGTTTTTTAATGAAATATCGTAGTAGTATTTTTTGTTCTTGACAGGGGTATTCAGATTTTTAGTTCAGTTTGATTTCATTTTAGTGGGAAAGGAATTGAGACGGATGGTTATTTATGCCAAAGAATCATTATTGTTTGAAAGAGAAGCATCTAACGCAAAGAAATTCATCTTTATCTTCCTGAAGGAGGCTCTAATGATGGCGTGGTCGGTGGTGGTGTTATAATAGAAAAGAAGGTTGAAGTGATCCTTTAGTCCTCACTGTGTTTGTTTACATGAGTACTAGCATGGAGCACTGGCTACATTTGGTGCCGCTGCTCAGCCTCGGGGTGGGTTTCTAAATGTCTGCCAGGAAAACTTCCTGTCACTTTAAAGCCTCAGATATTAACAAACGATGTGCCTATGTTGAAAATGAAGCAATCTTCATTTAATCTTCATATCATTGTAAAGGTCCTCTCTTCAACTCTATTTTTAAAGAAAATGATAGTTTAATTTGGAGCATTTCTATCTATTTTATTTTTATGAATGTCTTTTTTTGTTTCAGAGCTCATGGCTTCAATTGCTTTGAATTTGACATGAATGTATATAGTTGTGAATATGGATAATTGCATAAATAATTCATATGAAAATGATTTTTCATGTCAGCCCCCCACGTTAAAGAAATGTCAGAATAGTGTACTATATTGTTGTAAGTTTACACGTGATCCTTTTGAATTGATTTGCTATGTCACACACACACACACACACACACACAAAAGAAACAACAAAACTGCTTTGAGTTAATTGCTCATTTGTTTTTAATTAAAAAAGCAAGATATGCAAATTCATGTGCCTGGAGGTTTCCCTCTCTTTTAAGGAAAGTCATTTAAAAGTCAAAACCCCCTAGATGACAATTCAGTCTTTTGGAAATTGTTGGTGGGTTGAAAAGGATTCCAGTTTTATACCATGTATCAAAACCTAAAGTGAAAATTCATTTGTACCTATTTGTGATATATTTTACTTACTTTTGAAGTCATAATAACGTGTTTGGTTTAAGTTGTTTCTCAGTTTTCTTAGTTTTTTTTTCATTTAGTTTGTGTTAATGGTAATAACACTACATTGAGCTGACAGAAGAACTGAAGTAGAATTATTTTAAAAAATGAATTTTTTAACACTTCAACCTTTAAACTCAAATCACAAAATTTCCCATGAAACTTCCATTTAAGTGTAATTTTTTTAGCCATTACTTCTGGGATATTCATATTCCTCAACGTTTTTTTTTTTGTTGTTTTATTGCTCAAAACCTTTTCCATACTAAAAATTCCATATAATTTTTGCAGCCGTTAAACAAAAGCCATCACATTTCGCATGCGAGTGCATAGGTATTAAAAGGGTCATATGATGCGATTTCAAGTTTTCCTTTCTCTTTGGAGTGTTACAAGCTGTTCGTGAATAGATAAGATCCCTGAAGTTGCAAAGACTAAAGTCTCAAACCCAAAGAGATATTCTTTATCAAAGTTAAGACTCTGCCACACCCCCCTAAAACGGCTCGTTCTAACACGCCCCCACATATCTAGGTCACTATGTGGGAATATCTGCATAATGCGCCCAACTGTGCACGCAAAGAAAGAAGGCGTGGTTTCAGTAACCGCAGTTAGTGTTGAAGCAGCCATGTCAGGGAGTCTGAATCAGCTACTGTTTTGTTACTAGTTTAAGTATTTGCTATTGACTGTTCAAATGCGGAGTTTTGCGCATTGTGTGTGTGTGTGAGAGAGAGACAGCATCACATCACAGTAGTCAGCTGTCTTAACCGCCGCTTGTGTACTGCATCATTACTGTGTTCCCCTTTCGGGCTTGAGCTGATGGTAAAACTAATGACATTATTTACTGTCTTTACATTTATTTTGAAAGATGAAGCTCGCGATTATGGTAAGGGGCGTTACATTTCCGACGAGTGCTTGCGGTGTTCGGCCAATCACAATGCACTGGGTCAGCTGGCCAATCAGAGCAGACTGCGCTTGTCAGAAGGAGGGACTTTGTAGAAAACGAAGCGTTTGAGAGAGGCGGGGCATAGAGGACCTACAATAATGTACAGTATTTGAAAAATAATGTGTTTTTTGAACATTAAAGCATGTCAACATATTCTGTTACACCAAATACACAAAATAATGATCTTTAAAAAAAGCATCATATGACCCCTTTAAGACATTTTCCTGTTATTTCTGATTTGATCTACTTTGTTTCATTTACCCTGTGCTGAAAGGACCCATTCATCTCCAACTGCCTTACATTTGGAGCCTGGAGCCTCGAATGTGCCGTGGTACTTAAAAGTTACACTAAATTACACATAATCCATCTTTTATGAAACTGGACTCTAACTTCAATAAAATGTAACATTTATAAGTCCATTAAAACAATAGTTTTGCAACCCTCCTTTCCCCCATTGCCATTTGAATCTTAACACCATCCCCAGCATCCCGATCCAACTGAGTATGAACAGCAGAGGTGTCTGAGGTGTCACGTCTATATGTGTTTTGACTTGGCAAACACATGGACCCTCCCTTTAGCACTACAAATAGTCCCTCCCATGTCAGCATTTTCTTCCCTCCTAGAATGTAAACCATCTGTTGTTTTATTATAACCGTTCGCCTAAATATAGTCTCTCGCTTTCAAACACGGTCGCCCCGTGACACAGCCACACCCTGGCGTTTGAATTAGTTCAACTCATCTTCCTGAATAAATATGGACCGCTTTGCCTCATAATACCACCAGCGTTTCTCGCTGCCTCCCTCTTTCTCTCCCCATTCACAGAAACACTGAATGACGGATGTGTCATTGATGAAGATGATGATGGTGATTGTGCGGGAGAAGACGGTGATGATTCAGAGGCGCTCTGAGCTGTAACATCCCCCTCATTCCCTGTGAGTCAGCTCTCCTCACACCCCCCACCCACCTCTTCTGCGTCTCCCTGCCTTCCCGCGAGCTGGACACCGACAGTAAGTCCCTACAGCTGCGACCGCACGGGGGGAGATGATGATGATGATGAAGTCATCCGGTGGGGACGTGAGGCAGTGGGTTTGAAGAAGTATAAATAGCCTGTGAAAACGGAATGGCGCGAAACTCGCTCTTCACACCTACACCTCGGATATAGGAAAAAGGGTAAAGGGGAAAAGAGAGTGAGGGGAAAAATGAGGAAAGTGACACACGGAGTAGCCTAACTGATAATCTGCAGATGCGATGGTTTTTCGAGGAAGGGTGGGAGGCTTGGATTCAGGCTTCGCTGAAGAGGAGTTCGGATTAATGGTGCTTTCACAGAATTTGATTTATGTTTTAGCTCATTGTCATATATGCGGGAATAAGGGCTTCCGCTATGGAGGACCAAACCTGCAGAAATACACAAAAAAAAATTATAAATGTGTGTATAAATGAATAAATACGCAAACAAATAAATAAATGTGTGTATACATACACGTATTCTTGTTTAAATACGTATATAAATAATTAAACGTGTGATGAAAGATAGGCAAATAAATCAAATAAATTGATGGCCAAATGGAAAATGTTTAAGGAAATACTAAACTCATCCTAACTGTAAAATAAACTAAATTCATATCTACACTGTGAAAAAAATTCCTGTAGAAATTACAGTAACTAACTGGCAGCAGTTCGCTGTACAAATAAAAATAAGAGATGTAAATCAACTGTAGAGAACTGTAAATTAACAGTTCATTACTGGCAGCAACCACAGCTGCCAGTATTCTAACCCGCGGCAACAGTGTTAAGTAGCTCAATTCCGCGGGAAAACCGGGGACTTGGCAACACTGCTTATGACCCGACCGCGCTATAGCGTTTCCTTGTTTACCGCTGTAAACAAAGCAGAGTTGTGCTTTATACGGAGAAGAAAATGCCATTGCCATCGAAACTTTTCTCAAGACAGTACCCTTCAGTGATGCATTAATATAACCCCATAAATGTAATGCATTTTTGTACTTATTTTACTGTTTTTTTTCGGGATCTACTGGGACAGTGATAAAGATCTACTGAGATCGCGATCGACGGGTTGGCGACCACTGCTTTAAAGGGAATTAGCATTTTCTAGCCAAGGGTTCCCTTTGGAATTTCCCATGGATTTTTATAATAATAATTTTCGACGAGATCGATGAGGTTTACGCATTTTGTTCAACAACATGAATTACACACATACCTCACGCACTACAATCTTAAAAATAAATCTATGGCATCTATGGTTCCATGGTGCCTTTTGCACCAAAAATGTTTCCAATAAAATGTTCTTCACACTGAGAAAAAAAATGTCTTTTAAGAACTGTTCACTAAGAATATTTTCATAGGGTTGGCCAGGTAGGGGCCTGTATTTACAAGTGAAACTTGGAATTATCTGTGATTCCCGACTTGCAGTATTGTATCTGTATGCAATTCTGTTCTAAATGGTAATTAGTAATTTCACAAAGTTATTAAATTTTTTTTGTGCTGAATTTCAATAATAGTATTAAGGCAATACCTACAAAAAGAGATTAGACTACAAACGTAAAGTTATTCACTAAGTAAACTGGTTTGTTAGATATCTTACACTAGGTGAAACAATGGTTTTCAATTCAGTGTAGAAAACTTACAGCCTCTTGTTGTTCTTTGGTTGTGTTTTGTAACTTCTATATTCTTTTTCTGACTTAAATGCAAGACATTTCACAATAACGAATTGCCAATTCGGAATTAGGAGCATCACAGGTTCAGTGTTTCATCCGTGTTTCTGGCGCTCATCAAAACACCCCTTCCATCACAACTTGGCAACTCGTTGAGTTTCCTCCTATTAAATACATCTATTCATGTGCTCAGAACTCATGATTATGGCATTTCTGACTCCACTTGAAGGGCACATGACATGAGAAACTGAATCACATCCATGTGGTATTTATAGTCCTTATGTAGCATCTGGTTAGCAATTTAGCTAGCAACTGTGCTGTCAACTGTGCTCTCAGTCATCCACGTCTAGTTTTACTTTGGTACTGTAGCTGAACTGTTCTTCTGCTGTGGATGTCATTGGCTGTCTGCCACTAGCATTGTACTAGTTCCAGTATAATTAAAGAAGTCTGACTCAAGACTACAGGCAGGCAGATGCACAAGAACAAAAATTTTTATTTGTATTTACAATATTGCCATCAGGGTTGTTTTATCTGTGCTTTTTATGCATTACACTTAGGAAAAAGGTGACAGTTTCATAGATGAAGTTGTGCCCAATGGATGTGAGGATTAGATTCTTATTACACAAACAGGAAGAATTTTGTTCTTTTGGGATACAAAGGCCTTTGACAACATGATTGTTTGAATTAGCTGAGAATGGGTGTGTGATTGGCTTTCTATAGCCATTAAAGGGTGGAGGGTAAGGGGTAATGGACCAACATTTCAATATTTTGCTAAGCTGCAGATCACTTTTATGTCTTGCTACCATATGCTCGAACTTTTCAAAGTTAGGAGCGTACTGTTGCGTTTCTTTGTATCTCATGATTATGTCTTGTCCATTGCCAATGGTTTTGAAATTAAATGCTCCGTAAGCACATATGGGTGTGATGTTTGGGTGTCCACTATACAGTTTATGTAGAGTCACATTATATGTTTGACCAAGGAAGTGTTGTTTAAATGTTGTGTGGACTTTTAGCTATAGATTAACATGTATTTGCAAAGGTTTGCCAATGTACTAGATGTTCAAAATGATCTTTGAACAACTCATGATCACTTAGAAACTAGTTGAACTGAAATACTCCTCTTGTTCATTAACTGACACTGTTTATTTCTTGTTCTTCTCATGTCTCAGACTATCCTGGTGGTATGTCTTTTTAATGTCCAGTCACGAAATGAAACCGAGGCGAAGAGCTGTGTGAAATGAATCTCATCGCTGTGAGTGTGCTCTAGAGAAAAGCAATGATCTGATCTCTGACTTCTGTCAAACGCTGCAGGTTTGATTTTCTTGTATGTGAGAAAGAGGCTGAGAGAAAAGGCTTGTTTTGTGTGTTTGGGGAGAGAGTATTTGCATTTGTTTTCAATTCTCTGATGTCAAGCTCCATTGCAATGCCAATATGCAGTGCAGGGCCAATTTGAGAGGATCTGAAGGTGAGCTCTGCTTCACTGGAGTCAGCTGCCCTCAGTAGCTCATCTCCTGAGACACTCGAGAAGAACTACACACACACACACACCCCTCATCGTGATGAATTAAGAAATCCTTCTGTCAATACACTGTGGCTAACTTCAGTTTTTATCCTTAGGCAAAGATAAAATACTTCATTGTGAATATCTTTCTCTTTATATGTCTGCATTGTTGCAATATACTGTAAGAGATTTAGACTAAATGTTTCCTGTTTCTCTCTGTCTCTCTTCCTATGGCTTTGTTCAGAATGAAATACTGCATGAAATGCATTTGCATACACCATGGGGCTTGGGGCTAAGTTTGGGGCTGGTAAGAGTTTGCAATTAATTTCTCAAGGCTGCATTTATTTGATCAAAAATACAGCGAAAACAGTAATACTGTGACATATTAGTACAGTTTAGAACAACGGTTTTCTATTTGAATATATTTTAAAATGTAATTTATACCTGTGATGACAAAGCTGAATTTTCAACATCCATTACATGATCCTTCAGAAATCACTCATTAAAAATGTCTTTATTGTCACTTCTGAGCAATTTAATGTATCCTTGCTGAAAAGTTAAAGGGGTCATATGATGCGATTTCAAGTTTTCCTTTCTCTTTGGAGTGTTACAAGCTGTTCGTGAATAGATAAGATCCCTAAAGTTGCAAAGACTAAAGTCTCAAACCCAAAGAGATATTCTTTATAAAAGTTAAGACTGGGCCACGCCCTCCTAAAACGCCTCTTTCAAACATGCCCCCACATGTCTACGTCACGATGTGGGAAGATTTGCATAATACCGCCCAAATGTTCACGCAAAGAAAGTAGGCGTAACTTTATTGTTGCTGCCACCACCGCTGCCATGTTGTGGAGTCGCTGTGTGTTTCGTTGCGAAAGCGAAATTACTTTGTTTGGCCTTCCAAAAGAGGACACGACTAGAAATCAGTGGTTAAGTTGTATTTACAACACTGTTCCAGAACAGTTTA
>NW_015552553.1:268253-299820 GCF_001515605.1 Sinocyclocheilus anshuiensis
CATTCAAATATTCTGATTTGCTGCTCAAAAAATATTTATTATTATTATTATGTTGAAAACAGCTGAGTAGAACGTTTTCAGGTTTCTTTGATGAATATAAAGTTCAGAAGAACAGCATATATCTGAAATAGAAATTTTTTGTAACATTATAAATGTCTTTATCGTCACTTTTGGTCAATTTAAAGCATCCTTGCTAAATAAAAGTATTAATTTCTATCATTTCCACCCAAAAAACAAAAAAAAATTATACTGACTTGTTACAAAAGCTTTTTATTTCAGATAAATGCTGATCTTTTGATCTTTCTATTGGATCTTTCTTACTGCTCAAAAAAATTTGACTGGTAGTGTATGTATGTAGCCTATGTATCACACTCATATCACATCTTGTTTTTGATAAGAATAAAATGTCAGGTCCGACAATATCGTGTCTTTTTAAATTTAAATCGTATGCCCGATTACCAATCCAGCCCTGGTCATGGTGATCATTGCTGTAACTTGACCTCACTACAATGAATGTTGAGTTCAGCAAATGGCATTCAAATATCATCTTTCTACATTTTTTTTTTTGATATTTCACCTGTTCATTCAGAAATACACCATCATATCAAGCATGTTGCATTGTGGGATAGTGTTCCTCAAAGCATGTGGTCGTATAGTACACATTTGCATAGGTAATCCAGGAATTCTATGCATCCAGAGATTTTGCATATACGGTGCACAATAGACATATTGAAAAAAAATAGTATGAGTAGTATGGCAGTATGCTATGTGAACTATTTTTAGTAGTGCCTCTGAATATGATGGAGGACTTCATAGCTATTTTACCACCTTTCTTCCGTCCTTGGAGTCTTTTTACAGCGTTTGTCCTTCAACAGAACATTGCAATGAGGTTACTAAAGCTTCTTCATTCAGCAGTCCTGTGTCGTGCAGTACTTTTTTAAACATTTGGTTTTTAAATGTAAAGATGGAGTTAACAGCAACATTTTAGGTATAGTAATGTCTTCACAAACAGAATGAGATGCATTCAGCCAACTCAACAAGCTCTGTTCAGATCCCAACTCCAAACCCAGTTTCACATGTGACACCCCAAATCTTTCCGAGAATCAAACACAGCGTTCCACTGCAGCAGAAATGACATCGCATCAGATGTCACAGACATCTGAGAGCTTCATTACAGGAATGCCCCATCGCAATACTAATGAGCCCTACTTCCTGTTTCCCAAGTGTCACTTCTTCAGAGACCTGCCTGCTAATTGGCTTGTTTAAATAACCCACGAGAGCGAGACCCCACTCAGCCTTTTAACCCAGATTTAATGACATCACAGAGGGACATGTTTGATTGCTCTGAGAGACGCAGGAGACCATTTTAGATTTGATTTCTCCTTTAGTGTATGTTTGATTTTTAATAAGGGTTTTTGTGTCTAACATGGGGGCCCTGTTGTCATAATCAATTTCGTTCCTGTCCTTTATCGTCAAGGAAATGAGCCCTCACAAGCCCTGGTCAATGGCAGAAGGTATTATGACCACAACACAGGTTTTCAGTTGATGAAGAAACTAAAAACAGTCTAAAACCATACACAGTCCTTTTACTGACCATCCGATGTGTATTGCAGAAAATGTTTCAGTTCTCCACCTACAAACAAAGCCTTGTTTACAAGACTGCAAAATGGGTCAGATAGCAAAACACTCTCATAACAGCCAGTAATAATTAATACGAGATGGCAAAACGTATCGTAATGTGCTAATTACGTGCGTCGTATGTAAACGCACAACAGGTTTTTTCCTATTACAATCATTGTTAGGTTTGGATTTGCAAGTTTTTGTAAGCCTCAACTCATCCAAGTTGTTATGATTTTGCCATCTTGTACAGATTATTAAGTCTTCTCATGAGAGTGGGTTGGGCAATAAACAGTAATCAGTAATCATTCAAACAAGATGGCGAAAATGTATCATAACACCACTTACATTGAAAACATCCAAATTTCATGGTTAGGTTCTATTTGTACAAACAAATTGTGATTTTTCTCCATCTTGTACAAATTATTACATCTTCTCATTAGAGTGGGTCGGTCAATAGTCAAAATGTAAGAGGCAAAGTGGTATCATTCACTATCTCCATCCCTTTGTCCATAAGAATGAAGTGTAGCAGGAGTCGGAGAGGAAGATATATAGAGGAAGAATATGTTGATTAGGGGATGAGAGAACTGGAATAGAGGTTAATGAAAGAGAAAGACCCAGTAAGAAGTCCAGAAACATTTCTTGACCTTTTCTTCTCATCTACCCACAAATGCCTATCCGCTCAAGGTAAAACTGTGGGTGGAGACCTTCTCTGAGAGCTCTGGTTGTTCTTTCACCATTACACGTTCCCTCACTTTTTCTCTGATTTGCAGACTCCCTAGTGTGTGTTGTGTAATGCCACCTACTTCCCTGAACTTAAAACACTTGAGGGCTATACTGCATGAGCGTGATTCATAACTGCATACAAATTCATATAATACAGAAGGAAAAGACATTATTTTTTTATGCTTCATAGGTTTGTATCTACTATCAATCTTTTTAAAGAATCTTCTGTGCTTTCAGAAGCAATGATATCCGTTGTTGCTATTAAGGAGGCTGAGGTGAAGTTCTGCAATTCTTGCTATTATCTCTTCAGTGAGCTGTGTATTTCTGTTGATTTCACCCACTCATTGGTTTACTGTGCCACGATTTCAGTAGAAAGTGCCATTTCTAACTCACCAAGTTGCCCTTAAAGGGATCGTTTACCCAAAAATAAAACAAAAAATGTCACTTACCAACCTTAATTACTTTATTTATGAAGAACACAAAAGGAGAAATTTAGTAGAATGTCCAGGCTGCTCTTTTCCCAAACAATAAAAGTGGATGGAGACCAGTTCAGACAATTCTGCAAAAATAAAAATATATATATTTTATTTAAATAATAAAATAAAAATGAATTTAAATAGAAGGAAAGAAAGAACTCCTTTTGCTGTATTTTTCACAAAAAATATACATTTAGGTTTGGAACGACAGGAGGGTAAGTCAATTCTATAAGTATTTGATCTTCCTCTGATTCTCTTATACATTTATGAAATCATTCCTTATGGTTTTTCTCTGTAAGTATCATTGTGAACAGATGTCATTATGATGCCTCTAGCTGATATCTAGATAAAAAACTATAGTGCTCTGACGGTACAAGGTGTCATTTGGAAAGACTGGATGATGGTTCAGTGATACTAAAATTACACTCATGTTAATGCCTGGAGCGGGAGGTTGATGTGTAATTGTGACGTTCACATGAGATCGCTTCGCAGCGCTGCAGTCTCTGCAGTGGGGCGGTAACCTCAAAACATCAGGACTACAGAAATGTAGGGCTTCAGGACTGCAGTGATATCACACCAAGTCTAAAACAGGCAACATAAAGTGGAGCGGAGAGTATTTTGTTTCAGTTCTTGAGATTTTTCCTGTGTGAGAGTGTTAAATTACACTATTATTGCTATTATTATTATTATTTGTGGAAAACCAGAGTTTTCTGTATATTCTGTGTCAATTTTGCTGAAAGTCACATGTATGCACTGCAGTGAGCATTTTACATTGGTTATAATCAAACATTTCTGGCTTCAGAGTCATAATGTATTGTTCTTTTAGTAATAATGACTAGTAGTAGTTATTTAGAATTTGACTACTGATTCCTTATCTGTAAGTAAAGAAAATGGCACACACCCACTTTACCAATATGAACCTATCATTTAATTTACTTAGTAAATGTGAGTTGCCATTAGGGGTGGAACGGTTCAACTTACTCACGGTTCGGTTTGTATCAGGGTTTTTGAGTCACGGTTTCGGTATGGTTCGGTATGCGCTATGTTTAGGCAAAAACTATACTGTCAAATAAAAATAAAGAAAATAATAATGATCTATCTAACTACAAGCAACAGCACAAATAAATACAATAGAGTAAAGATACAAATAAAATAAACAGTGATTTTCTGTTTGTTTTTTTTAGGTCCAACATTAGTTTTCAGGTACAGAAATTTAATAAAGTAATGAAATGTAAAACAGCACTGCATATTTGACTGTATAAATTAAAGATTAATCTTTATTCAAGTTACAAAAGCTATTAGATCAAGAGCAGTGCGTGATTTCTTTGTTGTTGCTGTTTGATTAATATTAAGAAAGTGCTGTCACTTTAAGAGAATGCACTGATACAGTGCACTGATATAGTACGTTCAGCCGGCTATGTCTGCTATAGGATACTTACCAAGACGAAAAAGAAAGCTTAATATTTGCGCGTGTTCTGAGGCGATGGTTTGCGCGCTTCGGATGAGCGCACGCACAAATCTTCTCACTGCGCGCGCAAGCTTACGTCCTCTGGCTCTTAAATGTTTAAACTGGCAAAGCTTAAATGAGTTTAGCTTAAACACAGATATCAGCGTGTGCTGTTCAGGTCTCACCTGTGCGCAAAGCCAGAATGCGCATCCATCAACAGAAACATATAGCAGAACCCTGTTTGTTTTACGTGTTATTTATTGCAAACCTTATTACAGATGCGTAAAGATTTAAGTTGAACCGCGGTCCTAGCGCGTGCCGAACCGTGTGTGGAGAACCGTAAGGTTCGATTTTTTTTCCGCGAACCATTCCACCCCTAGTTGCCATGCACAACACTTCTTACTTAAAGGAATAGTTCACCCAAAAATGAAAATCCAGTCAATATTTACCAATGTCGGTGTTGTTCTAATAGGCCCTTATCAGGTTAGACACCATATTGATTTTAACGTAGATGCAAACAAGGCTGTGAGGGACAGTCTTTACAATGGCATGCACTGTATAAAGGTCCAAAATCACGTTATTTTCACAGCTCACAACTTTCAAAACTATTTTGTGGAGTTTTTGTCTACTGGTTGAATGCTAGTGCACTTCTAAGAAAATAAATGTCAGGCAGGATTTTGGGAAGTCATGGGGAATTGATTGGATGGTAAAAAGGGGCATTACATACCAGAACATAGCCAGACCACATGTTTTTTTCCCAAGATTATGAAGACAAACTATTTGATGCTGGAATAATGTGAAGTGATGAATCTTACATGCTTTTAGAAAGTAGATTTTGATTTCCTTTTTTTTTTCATATATATTAAAGCATTGTCTCCCTTGTACTCGGGTAATGTTACTGATAATACATTTTAATACACTTAATACAAAAATAGATTTTCCCCCTAATTTTATATTTCCTCTGATTGGAATATGGTTCTGTCCTTTCCTTGTTCCATCACTGAAAGCTTCAGCAGTGCAAGGAGGACAAAAAAAAGCAGTGGAGGAGAAAGACAACTGGAGGGCTGCTGGGAGCAATGAGTCCAAACAAATGACAACGAGACTGTATATCAAGAAGAAAGCAATTGTATTTGTAGAAGGGAGGAAAGGAGAGTGCAACATATAAGGGATGGAGGGGAGGAGGTAATACAGGCAATGGAAGATTTTCAGGATGAGTTTGGTGCATTTCTATTATGGTAACTGGTTTTCCGTGGTGGCCACTGGCCATGACCTTCACTAGCTCACAATGTGTTTTTTTCATCTCACTCAAAGCAGGGAGCATATATCCTCTTCTTAGCTGTGTTGAGGGGTCACCTTCATAAGTGATCAATTCCTTTGGCAGCAGACCTCATTTTAAGCATAATGCTCTTCAGCAAAATGTCTTTGAAACAACTTAATGTCAGTTATTTAAAGGGATAGTTCACCCCAAAATGAATTATTTTGTTATTTTGAACCTGCGACCTGCTGGTTGTCATTTTTTTGCATTATGTATAAAAGAGCACCTTGAACATTCTTCTAAATATCTTCCTTTGTGTTCCACAGTAGAAAGTCATATGGGTTTGGATGGAATGGTGTGAAGGTGAAAATACAAAGGTAAAATATACCTTTTAATAGCACCAGCTCGTGTGAGCTCATTTCAGATGGAATAAAATCCAATTTCTTATAGAAACTGGCTTTATTTCACAACAATGTCCTTTGTGTCTTGCTCCAAAGCACATTCCACTACTACTATATTGGTCTTTCTCTTCGAACTGACTTCACCTCATGCTCAGAAGAGAGACACAGACTAATTAGCACATGCTTCGCAGCAGTGTTACGGATGAACAGGGGGTTTGAAGCTCTCACGCTGCGTGACTAGAACCTGACACTGCACACTCCAGAGGAGACGTCTAAAAATGCTGAAACATGACACTCTGTCGACTTCAGTCTCTATGTACTATTCTGTGGTCTTTGTCTCGCTCATAAAGTGCTGACCTTGAAAAATGATGAACAGAACATGATAGTGAAAGGGCTTCATGAAAGTTTAACTCCGGCACCCTTGAACGTGCCAAGAAGCCAGTGGTGCTGTTGCCTCTGTTTTGTGGGGAACAAAAGAGCAGGTACTGAGTGGGTTCATGTGCATGTATTTTAGGAGGGAAGAAGAGCAAAGACAGTCTGTATGATCTGTCATGGACAGCTGGCCTCAAAGCAGTAAAGGATCTGTCAAGAACACTTGCGCGCTCACAAAGAGAGACATGTTTAACAAGTTAAATATGCAGCCTCTGTGTCATGCACATGACTGTGACATTGTAAAGGGTAAAAAGGTGCCACTGACTCCTGTTTTATTGTATACGAGTCAAAAGAAATGGTTGGCTAAATAAAAACATTCTACCTTTACATCTAAACTTTATAATAAGTAACAATACAGATAAGTCTGTAAAGCTCAGTTGTTTCTCAAGGCCAGTGGAGCTCATCTAATGCCTATGACTTATGAGTGAATTAGCCATTAGCTAGGTTTTTCCAGCTCACTGCTCTTCCCTGCGTTACAGTGTTGATTAAGTACAGCAGTTCCGCTGAGTGCTAGTAATGAAATTAAAGCAATTAGCTGCTATATTGACCTGTTTGTTTGAAACAGTCGTGCACATGTGGGCTGTGTGAGGGCGAAATGGACCTTGCCGAAAAGAGCTGAACTGAATCAGGACGGTGAATCATTTAGTAACTTTCACATCTCTGTCCATGAACTGCTTGCGGGAGAGTTCATCATACTTTGATAAGGTATAATTATGACATGTCATGCACCCATTTTTTCCGCAGAGATCTCATAACAGAACCGGTGTCATGAACAGTTACTCTGCCTGTTGAATCAAATCTGCCTTGGATCCCAAAGTGATTTAATTGACTTTTAATAGATTGGCCTTCTATCTTAGCCTGTACCCCGTTCACTTATACATTTATAATATTATACATTTTATAATATACAGTGATGTAAATTTTACACATATTATATATATTTGTTTGATCAGACCGCTGCTGAATCAGTTTTTCATGCCTGAAATCATGTTAATGGAAATGGTCAATAGGCAACAGAGTCTTCAAGAAGGGACTATTCTATTTTTATTATTAGTAGTTTTAATTTTTGACAATCCCAGTTAACCTGGAACACTTTGTGAAGTTGATTTTTGCATATGTGTTTGGGGCCATGTAACTGCTGGATTAAATTTTTAAAATACCATCATCAAACTAAAATCATGTTTGTTGACAATTTAGGAATTTGGGGAAAGAATAACATTCATGCATTTGCTTCTATTCAAACTGACAGTGGATTTAAGGTATACATGTTGCCATCATGTGTGTTCTTTAAGAATTGAACTCACAACCCTTGAGTTTGCATGCTGTACTAGTTGAGCTATAGGAGCAGATGACTGTTTTAAAACTACATTTCCCAGCATGCTTGATAATTCTCACTCTCAAGCTTGTCTCTAACCATTGATCTGTGTGGCCTTCTGCTCTCTCCTACTACCAAATAAGCCTATTTGCCTGTCTGAGATCTTTTGCATTGCAAATCAGCATTATCTCTCCGTCTTCTTCTCAGTTCTGCATGCATCTATCCATCATTTCAAAGGTAGTGTTCTCACATTTCTTCTTGGGATGTCCACAAAAAAACTATTTTGTCTCACACTTGCAACTCAAAATTAGTAATATCAATCACCTAAACTATGTGCTTTATCTTTGGTCCAGCCTGCCAGTGCCTCATTCTCTCCCTCATTCCCTTTTTCATTCTCTTTCCCTCTCTCTCATAATCAGGCCATCGTTTTATTTAAAGCCTCCAACTGCCTTTGTGTTCCACAGGGACATTTCGGCACAGCTTATCTGATATAAAGAGAAAGAACAAACATAGCCAGTGCAGCATTTTATGCAATGAAGGAAGGAAAGTATAAGTAATAGTATGCATCATGTTTTGGCCACCAACATGCTATTTCCACAATAAAATGTATATTCTACTAATAATTGAATGCGACTAGAAAAAAAAGTTTTTATTTGTATATTTAACAGGAATTTCTGCATAAATTGTCTACAAAATTTGATATGGTCAAGAAATTCACAACAGACAAACACAGTCTGCTAAAATAAATAACACAAAAGCAATGATGCTTTTTCGTGTCTTTGATTAAAGCTGCAGTCCGTAAGTTTTGCCTCTTTGTCGCCATCTCTGTTTGAAAACCTGCAATTGCAGCTGTTTGCAGAATTATCTTCCTTGCGTGGGTTGTGCGCCGGCACGGCTCCAGCGCGGATGGACCTAATGTTTTGAGGAGTATGTGTGGCAGTCAGTCACCGCACCGGTGTTGATTCACTGTACTTCAGAATCACAGATTCTAGCCTACGTCTTGGAATATATGACCCAAATAAGAATTCTCACTGTATATTGTCATCGGAACAAGTAAGCAACAAGTCTGCTACGTTTGTTCTGACCAACTGAGGAAAAAAGCAGTACAATAAATTGCGCTACCAATGGTGATTTAATCTAAATTAGCTCATATCACATCAAACCGTGCAAATTATTATTATTGTTATACTTTATTCTCAAATTGTTAATGTTAACAACATCAGCATTACGTGACTATGTGAATATAGTGTGTATAAGCGAGTAGATTCAGTCTAATCTAATTGTCATACTCTTCGAATTTCATATTAAGAAATTCTTTTAACCCAAAAAGCAAATTATGCTCCCTTCGAACTGGTTGTCTTTAAAACTGGTTGTCTTTTTACAAATCTTGTGTAATCCCAGGCTATCTGTAATCAGAAGCACATTTAAAACTGGAATATAATTTAATTTCATTCACATGTGTTTCATACATACATAATCCTTTCTGGATTACAATCCGCCATCAAAATGATAAATTTAATTATTCCAGCTGCTGTGAGAAAAGGCTATAAACGATCCGCCACCTGCAGGATCCTCACATGCGATAGCCTAGTAGCCGGGACAACTTCTTTATGTTTACGTAACGTGACGTAATGACGCAGCAGCATGCTCGAATTTCCCGCGAAAACCTACCCGTACCACTCAAATTAGAAAACATTATTATAAGCTAACTGTTATGAAACAGGCTAAAGTAAGGCAATAGTTTTGAACACAGCCTGGTTATGTACTTGCTCAAATCTTGATTTCGGATCATTTTTAACCGAAAAAAGTTACGGACTGCAGCTCTCAGCATGAACTGTGCAGGGTGGAAAAAGTATGTGAACTTTTTTTGTTTGGCAGCAATAACCTCCAGCAAATGTTTCCTGTAATTGCAGATCGGACCTGCACAACGGTCAGAAGGACATTTTATAAAACTGTTTGAGTTCAGCAATATTTTTCGGATATCTGGTGTGAACCGCTCTCTTGAGCCACATCAGAAGGCGTATTTTCTTCTGCTGATGCCATTCTATTGTTGAATACTCCTGTTGCAGCATCATCCAACTTCTGTTGAGCTTCAATTGGCGAACAGATGGGCTAACATTCCTCTGCAAATGTCCTTAAAGTTGAGAATTCATTTTTCTGTGGATGAGTAGCAACAATGCTGAATATTCTCCATCTATCAACATTAAAGCTTTAAAGGGTTAGTTCACCCAAAAATGAAAATTCTGTCATTAATTACTCACCCTCATGTCGTTCTAAACCCGTAAAACCTCAGTTCGTCTTCAGAACACAAATTAAGATATTTTTGATGAATTCCGAGAGCTCTCTGACCCTCCCATAGACAGCAAGGATCCTAACACGATCAATGCTCAGAAACGTAGCAAGGAGATCGGTAAAATAATCCATGTGACATCAGGTTCAACCGTAATTTTACGAAGCTACGAGAATACTTTTTGTATGCAAAGAAAACAAAAATAACGACTTTATTCAACAATTCGTCTCCTCCGCGTTTACGCTTTGTTTACGCTTTGATTTGAACGAAAACAACGTATCCGCGTGGTGCAGCTGACACAGAATAGCATACGCTGTTTGCGTTCAGTGGATACTCTCCAAAATGGCACCAGGGTGACGCGGAAGAGAATAATTGTTGAATAAAGTCGTTATTTTTGTTTTTTTTGCATACAAAAAGTATTTTCGTAGCTTCGTAAAATTACGGTTGAACCCCTGATGTCACATGGATTATTTTACTGATCTCCTTGCTACGTTTCTGAGCCTTGATCGTGGTAATTACATTGCTGTCTATGGGAGGGTCAGAGAGCTCTCAAAATTCATCAAAAATATCTTAATTTGTGTTCCGAAGATGAACGGAGGTTTTACGGGTTTAGAACAACACAAGGGTGAGTAATTAATGACAGAATTTTAATTTTTGGGTGAAGTAACCCTTTAAAGATATTTGTTCCAATTTTTAACCTTTCTAAGTCAACAGTTCTTTGGTTTTATTCTTAAGATTATTCACTTATTCCTTTAGGAATAAGCTTAATTTGAGTCCTTCTGAGAGCAATTTTTTATTAAAACTTAACATTTAGTACAGTATGTCTTCGACCAACATCTCAAATTTCCTTTTAGTAAGCGTGTTTACTTGCACTTTTTACATACTCTATTTTAAGGAAATGTTTTGGTCTGCTATAAATTTTACCAGTTTGGTTTTTACATAATTTGATTGACAGACCTAGATGATGCAACTGTAGCTCTGCTTTGTCAACTTCGTCAACTCGTACTATCTTGCTCTCAACTCATACTAACAGCCGTTTATGAGCAGTATATAGCACACCTTTAAGCTAAGTTTTTAAAAACTCAATATGTACACTACAGTCTCTGGACTCAGCATGTCTTGGACACTAATATTTTAAGAATTCAGAAAAGATTAATCAAGTCTGGCCACTTATGATTCTGGAATTGAGATCATGATTTTTCAGTAATACTACAGCACCATTTGTTGTTTGCATTTGGGATCTAAAAAAGTGTTTGGAACCAGAATATCAGACTTACAGTAACAATATTCTACAATAGACAGAGGTAATGTGCAATGTATTTCATCTTTCAAATTATGCAGTGCGTCATGTATACTTGGCCAGACAAATGAAAACTGTATCTCGACTAAGCAATAACCCACTGTAGCTTCATTATAACTGCGCTTGTAAATGTTTTTTATTGATTGGTCTCCAATTTTCTTTTGGAAGAGTCCTCAGCTTAAAGATTCACATCTTTTCCACCTTTCACTGCGAATGTTCACACTCAATAAAGACATGAAAATGTATCTCTGTTCGTGTGTTATTCGTTTAACCAGGCTATCGTTCGGCTGTTGTTGTGACTAAGGGTTCATTTACTTTCTGTGTGGACATCTGATGTTTGGATGATGTGCTTGTAGCAATCATATGAATGTTTTGTGTGTGTGTGTGTGTGTGTGTTGTACAGGAGGCGGCTCACTCGCGAGCTGACATCGTGACTACTTGTTATCCCATCAGTAGGTTTGACTAAGTGTTGCGTTTGCGTGAGCTGAAACATTATGACTGTAGGCATGTAAGTAGTCAACAGCGCTAATTGTTTGGACATATCTGCTGCCCTTATTTATACGTTTGAGGGATCTGAAGGGATTGAGAGGTCAGCGGCTGTGTGTGGGTTTTAATTGCGTTTGCATGTATTTGTGTGTGTGGGAGAGAAGGGTGACTGTGGGCATGTGCTTTGCATGTGTCGAGTGAGTTGTTTGTGTATGAGTTGGTTTGTTTGTGTGTGTGAGGTGTAAGATGGAAGAAAGCAGGCTGAGTCACTGGTGCTGCATTGGTAATGGGTGCTGCTTAAAGAAAGAGGGAGGGAAGCCCACCCACTGCCTCAGTATCACAAGCAGCAACAAACATGACGAGAAACCAACTGGGTATGCAAGAGAGGAGAGGGTGACGTGATGCTGTGGGGTGAGGGTGTTTGGATGGAGTGACCAAATGAGGCATGAAGATGACACACGGTTTGATGGCTATTCCAATGAACAACTGTGATGATGAAGATTGATTGCCCCCTTATCGCTGAGCTGTGTGTGTGTGTGTGTGTGTGTGTGTGTGTGCATCTGAACTCTTCTGAAGTGTAAAAGAACCAAAAATCTTGTTTTTCTCTCTTTTTCTCCGCTCCTCCTTTTCCTAGGAAATAAAAAACAGTCGGTAGCACAGCACATTTTGTGAGAAACGCTTCACTTCCCCCTCAGTGCCGAAGGCCATTCATGAGCTGTGGCAGCTCTCTGTATGAAATTTAATTTTAAGAAAGCTCTATTTACATTCATGTTTGCGCAATGATGTTGTTACAGCAACTATTTAACTAATTTTTTTTTATGATCAATAAGTATAGTTTAACCATTTAGTATAGTTTCATCATATCTTTTTTCCAAAACATAAGATTAACTGATTGACTGAACTTTGTCCGATTTATTGTTTTTCCCCTCTGAATAATATGTAATAATGTTATAATATTATATATTATAATATGTAATAGTATATGCAACTATGCAAGTTGCAAATGTAATTTATGCGGGGGGGAAAAACCTGAATATCGCAAAATCATTCACCTGGGGATAAAGTTAACGCAAAATAGAAACGGCAGTTGTAGCTACTGTTTCTCTTTTATTAAACATAGTAAATCACAATTTACATAGTTTTATTAAACTATGTAAATCCCAGACAAAATGCTCTGACAAACTTTGTTAACTATCAAGCAGCAGATGGGTTATCTTTAGTGACAGCATGCCAATCATTTTGATGACAGGCTTTGGCTCCTGCTTTGTAGAATGACTAGAGCAACATTTGAGATGTTATACACTCTCAGAAAAAAGGTACAAAAGTAATGGAGTGGTACCTTTCCAAACGTACACTTTTGTACCTTTTCGGTACTAATATGTATCTTTAAGTTACCAATATGGACCTTTTAAGTACAAAGGTATATTTGTTTGAAAAGGCACCACCCCAGTGACCGCTTTTGTACCATATTTTTTTCCTGCGAGTGCATATTTGGTCTGATGACATTTTCTTCTGTGAGTGAATTATTCAGTCACATGACTGACACATTGAGGCTGATGTTCATCTAGGAATTCATGTATTTTCATAGTAATTTATGCGTGAATATTTTTACCTGGGGGGAAAACAACATTTTAAGCAAGACCTTTTATTTTTTTTATGTGCATTCTTACGTTTTTTTTTTTGTTTGTTTTTTTAATCCTTTTTATGTGATAACCTAAACTTCACATAAAAATATCTGGATGAAGACTCGGCTATGCCCTGGATGTTCTTTCATATCAATTATGAATTTCACTTACCTAACAGCTATATCTCTCTACATACGGCTGAGCCTGTAAAACACATAATTAGGCCTATTTCCCTCAAATACCTCTATGTCATGCCGCACTGAGCACTGGCCACTGATGCCAAAAGCTGAACGCTGAGAGCAGCACACTGAGAGTACACTGTAAAACAGATAGGAAAAGGACAACAATTACATGATTCATAGCACAGAATGGGGGACATAACACATCCTGAAATACCTTTGTTGTGTACTTGAAGTTACATTTACATTTTACATTTAATCATTTTGCAGACGCTTTTATCCAAAGCGACTTACAATTTGGGGATACATAAAGCGATTCTTCTTAAAGAGGCAAACAGATATGGTTAGATTTGTACTCTAGATGGTGAATGGTTGTGAGCTGTGATTGGCATCTCAGGAGAAACTTTATCTTTTAAACCAGCTTATTGAATTCAAAGCTGAAGTAAATTGTGTTAACAGTGTTAGCTGTGGGTTTAGTGGCTTGTTAAATGCATCAGTTGTCAGTTGATGGGGTAATCCTTTGAGCCTTGTTAGATTGTAGTGAATGTTAAAATTCTTGAACTACGAGCACTGCAGGCTCATGACTGAAAAAAAACAACAACACCAGGTTTCCTAACATACTGTACTATAGCTGACTCATAAGAACATATTCTCTTTTGCAGTAAGGAGTGCAGCTGTAATCATGACTAGAGCAGACTGCTGTCCAAATTTCACAAATGACAGTAGCGAAAGATGACTAAGCTATCTTATATAACCCGATTTTAAATATTCAGTAAACAGATTGGTGTTATTGCCCTATCGTGAGTTTTTTTAATGTAATGTCCATTTTCACTCTGTGTCTATTTCATTTTATTGACTACATAAAGTCTTATTAATGAATGTAAATCTTATTTTATGAGAATTCTGACAAGTCTAGTTTACTTATTATGGATATTGCATCCAATCTTACACTATATTTCCCTCAATGGTGCCCTTGTCTTCCAATGTCTGACTTTACATCATAATTTTAACTCTTTAGAAGTATTGAGACATACTGTAGAAAAACCATGACAATAAGAAATATCAGACGATATGAATATTCCCAGCTGTCATCTTCAGCTTCATACTTTTGCATGCTAATCTTTGTTTGATTTTCCATCTTGAATCCTGTTTGCAGAGGGTCACATCCTCTCTGGGAGGAGCTCTTAGCCTTGTAGCGCAAACTAATGTCTGTAGACCTGAAAGTCAGTGGTCTGGATCATGCATGTTTGACCTGAATTAAATTCAGTTTCACTGTGTTTTGTTTCTAATGTACATTCCATAGCTGCCTTAGTGCCTTCGTGATATATACGGTATGTGCATACAGTATATATAGTTTCGTGTGTGTTTTTTTTTTTTTTTGATGATTTATTAAGTTGGCTCTATTCATTATCATGCTGCTCATAACTTCAAGAATATGTATATAGGCGAATACCCCATTTTACTTATTGAAATTCATTCTTCCCATGCAATAAGTCCCTCTTCTTTATCCACAGTTATTTCCAGCGTGGAACTTGGAGCTTCTGTCTAGTTTCATTACGGAAAGCAAGCCAAGCATATCTGCCCTCTTCCATAACTCTAGTGTGTGAACCTTGGATGAACTCATTCATAATTTTAAAAGATATTTTAATGTTGGCATTGATTGATTGATCACTTATTCATTCATTCACTGACTTCTGCACAGCCTGCATAAAGATGGCACTTGATGGTGATGACAGGAGAATTGTGTGACAGTTATAAAGGTTGCATCATCAGTGGAAAAATCATTCATCTGTACCTTCTTCACAGAGAATATATTTCTGCTGTTTGTGTGTATGTGTGTTTCTCTGAAAGAGGCGATTCAAAGGCATGGTGTGTGACAGAAAAGTTTTCTTCACTTCCTGTTGATAAGGTGCGGAGGGCTGTTTATTTGACATTTCCTCTCTGCAGCATTTATAACATATGCTGCCAGACTACAGATAAATGAAGAGAGCAGTCTGGGCCTTCTGCTTCACATTCCTAATTCTGTTTTAATCTTCCTTCTGTCTTCCCTGTATGGCATTTCTTTCCAGTTTGTGAGTTCCATCTTTGGTAAACTGATCTCAAATGATTTTATTCTCATGATCATAATGGAAACAACCAAATTAAGATTAAATTATATTAATCTAAGGTCAGTTCCAATGTTGAGTCATCTCATCCTTTTATGATCATGTCATTTCATTTGAAATGGTGTTTACTACAGTGTTATATTGGAGACAGCCAAAAATGCTGTTAGTTATATTTGATGCATTTATATGAAACATCATAATATGAAATGCCAGTGATACTGGTCAAAACTAGCTGAAAATTGACTTAAGGGATTCAGTTTCTCATTTTATGAAAACACTGTAGCACATCTTACATTTTGAAATCCCTTCGTGTTTCTTTTTATCAATCTCTCATCCCAGTGCAGGCATCAATCAGATACCATTTTTTTTTAAAGGTCAAACAGGCAGGAAAATGACACATCCCAGAGGACCACATCTGCGGCTAGACAGAGCTTGCATCTGCACAAGATGCTCCATATCTAACTCTCTAAATCTCTAATTTCAAACCATTCTTTATTCTTAGTATTTAAGGCCTGACGTTATGTTGTCATTACCCTATGAACTGAGAAAAAAGTGGATTATAGTGCACTAGAAAAAGTGACAATGTGTAGAAATTTCGGGAATGATCAAATATCTATGCAACTGTTCAAAAGTTTCAGGTCAGTGAGATTTTTTATTTTTTTTCATTAATATTTTCATTCAGAAATATTGTTATTTATGTTCATATTTGAATTCAATAACATTTTTATTCAACCTTCGATTCAAAGAATCCTTAAAAAAAGGGTATCACAGTTTCTACAAAAATATTAAGCAGCACAGCCGTTTTCAACATTAATAATAAGAAATGTTTCTTAAGCACCAAATCAGCATATCATAGTGTATAATATCAGCACTAAACCAGCATATTATTTTCATCAAATAAATGCAGTCTTGGTGAGAATTATGTGAGAAACATAAAATCTTACCAACCCTAAACTGTATAATGGTAGTGTATATGTGCTATGGGAAAAACATACTTGGACTTTACAGTCTGTTTTATTCAGTGGAATGGAAATGCTCTTTACACATGACCCCAATACTTAATACTTGCCACCAAGACAGCCGCAAGACAGAGTTCATACCTCTTTAGTTGTTAGCTGGATGTTTAGTTTGGACTGTGCAGATGATCACGCTGCACCATGAGAGTAGAGAAAGTTCTTTCATTGTGGTGTACAAGCAGAGCATTAAGCAGCACAGAGAAAGACAAATTAAGAGTTCTGTCAGAATAGAGGAAAAAGGAGGAATCGAGTGAAAAATATCCAATAATCCCGTCCAAATTGACACATTGATGCATCTTATTTGTTCCTGCCTTTAGGGACTATGTCAAATGATTCTCTCCTAGTCAAAGCTGCACAGCAGATTTGTTATAACAGAAAAGTTATGATGCACAGTCCATGTTCATGTTTTTAATAGTTCAGCTTTTACAAAAGAGCAGCTGAATGGTGGAAAACACATTTCCAAAATACTTTTTTAGAGCTGTCATAAGTATTTTCCACATAGAGGGAGGAAGTGAGAGAGATTGATAGTAATATCATAGCTTTATGGTTTACTTTAAAAAGGAAATCCTTAAAGGGATATATTGTTTTTCATTGTATGGACAAAAACAACAATTAACAACAACACTGAGACTTTTGAATATTCTTTTGTGTTGTACAGAAGAAAGAAAGTGATACATGTTTGGAAATGTTGTGTGAGTAAATGATGTGCGATTTTTCTTTTTGGCTGAACTATCCCTTGAAAGGTGAAAAACTATTTTCTCAGTCAGCTTACAGTGAATAAGTGCTGTACACAATGTGCTGCTATCTGGCTGATTTATAAATAGATGAGCTGCATCATTAAAGGGGTCATATGTTGAACAACTAATATTTCCTTGATCTTTTGAGATAAAAGAGTTGTTTTATGAAAACATACAGTACTGTGACTTTCAGAACTCAAAACTTCCTCCACAATGAAAAAAGATCATATAATTTTAATAATATATGACCACCCACGTTTGCACATCAAAATGCCTATAGAGTGTTCAGAATAGAAGCATTTTCTTCTGATGGATTAGACAATGTTAGAAAAGCGATATAACAATGTCCCTGATCATTTTTTTAATTATTATTTTGAGAGGCACGTTTGAGCTTGGACTATTTTGTGAACCCGTCATAATGTTTCACATTTTGTATGTGAAAAACGATTAATTTTAAACACACAGCAGCAAGAAATGGCCAGTTTAATTACACAGAATTAAACTTTAGAGTGGAAAGTGGTCATGAAATCTAAATAATGACTGTTTTGGTGCAAAAAAAAAAGTTACTAACAATGTAAGTGGACCTCAGGGAGAAAAAGTAAATGGAAAAAAGTACAATATGACCCCTTTTAAGACCCCTTTCTTCTGTGGTTACAAGAGGTGAGGGAAAAGAATAACAAAATCATAGTGTCATGACCTGGATATAATAAAATCGATATAATATTGTAATGCCAGATACCTCTAGTGGTTACTATGCTGACAGTAAGGAAGGAAAAAAAGACATTCACTGAAGCAGCTGTCGGTTGCTTATTACAAATGATATGACTGAAGAAACACTTGTAACCTACAGAGAGAAAGAAGGAGAGAAAGGATAAAGGAAATGAGTGACACAAGAGTACATCAAATTTAAAACAGAGAAGGATTAGAGGCATTTAAAGGGGTCATATGATGCGATTCCAAGTTTTCCTTTCTCTTTGGAGTGTTACAAGCTCTTGGTGCATAAAGGAGATCTGTAAAGTTGCAAAGACTAAAGTCTCAGAAATGCAGTGATCCTTGAACCGAACAAGCTGGCAACAAGTTGACAGGTGTGTGTACTCTGCTCAAAAGCCTGAATGTGATACACTAATCATTTGGACATGATCTCTCCTTTGGGTACTTCATCAAGGGGTAACTTCGAGATCAGTCGCCCATGTGAGCGTGCTCGGCTCATAGGGCAGGTAATCAAAGGGAGGTAGAGTGTAATTAGAGAGTCAGATCTGTTTCCTATAAGTCCCAGTCTCTGGAGCTTTGACAGACAAGCTGATGACTTTTGCATTGGGCTATATAGGTTTGTTTTTAGTTTGTTTTTCAAAACTCTTTCAAGCTTTCAAATTAAAATAAAATAATATTTCAAGAATCAGAAAAAATATGACTGACCATGAGCACGTTTCTGTTTTATTTCTGTCTGTTATGTACTGTACTTTCTTTCTTTTGGTATTCTTTTGTTTTAGTTCCACAAAGTGTCCCTGGCTTTATGAAAAGTTCTATAAACATGAACATTATTATTATTATGGCCTCCTTAACTTTTAATGAATATAATATAATATGCTTATTTGTTGTGTTTCACTTTTTTGTCTAATTAGACAAAAAAAAATGACAGTGCGACTTTTATATGGCATTTGTTAATCTCATTGAACTTGGCCACCAAACAAGATGATAAACAGGCGTCTTGGAGGTGAGTGGCATCTTTAATAGAGATATTTATGTATGTAGTACCAGCCATTTTAATAAACAATTGAGACTGATGATGAATTGTATATCTTTTGCTACATGGACATGTACAATAATACTAAAGTATTATTTAGTGCTGTATTTGTTTAAGTCAAATTCATTTTAGTTGGTCAGTTAGTGTGCTGCATTTCCTTGCATCCTTTTTATCTGCCTTTCTGCCTGTTTCTGAAAGGCCCTTCTTTGCCTGTCTTCTTCTTTGGCAGCGCAGTGTGCCTTTGTTTACACCAAAAAATAAATAAATAAATAAAAATAAAAAAACACTGGCCAGCTTAAGCAGCTTTGGCTTTGTAAATCAAGACCAGCCTGCTCTCAAAATCGATATCTACCTAAGCCTTTTCTTTACCACTGGGCCATTCTGTCAGTAGGAGCTGAGCTATCAATGACACCAGCTCCAGTTCAATCTCTCTCTCTGCACTTCTCATTCACACATTCTCTTTGCATCCCTGATTTTGCCTGGCCTAACTTTTATTTTCTCTCAGCTGCCCTTTTTCCACTTCATCTGTGTCTCTTTCAATTCGGTTTGTTCCTTCTCTCTATCTTTTTTCTTTTACTGAGTCTGACTGTCTATTCCTTCTCTCCCTATTAGTTAGTTTCCCAATGCACACCAGCTTAAAAACAGTGTTTGTGTATTTACCTTTATTATAAAAACAGACTCCAATACAACGAATGCACAGGTTGAACTACAGCTGTTTAGCATAACAGCATTGATCCCAATCATCTTTTTCTCACAGTGACAAAGTAAATAAGATCAAGTTAGTAGTTTAGACCTGTGCACACTAATTAAGACTATAATAGAGTAGAAAACAGCAGTACAAGCTATATTTAGTTGTTGTTGCTGACTGACAACCCAGAATGCCTTAAAAGTAAACCCACCATGACCATGATGAAATAAATGACAAATTGAATGAACAATTTGTTTAAAAAGTTCACAGACCTTAGAATGAGAATGACGGAAGACATTTCTAAGACAAGGAGAGTACAAGAGTCTGGAACTGTTTAAAGTCGGCATGAAACGTAAATTGTATTTTCTTCCTTATTGTGATGTACAGTAATAAATCCAAATGCAAACATGTAGCTGCTTCTCACACATGTAAAAATTAATGTAGGGAGGGACTTGATTTCGTCTTTCTGAAATTGATTGGATTGTTGTTATTTGATAAGTTACAGGTTGCTGGAGGGAAGGAATTATTGCCCTGATATAGTTAGATAAATTATAAGCATCACATTATTTCACACAATAAGTACAGATGAGATCAACCAATACAGAACATCATGTTCTGGAGTACAGTATCGCTCACTGTAGGTTGCTCATTGTTTTTCCTCTGAGAGGATAATTATTTTGATTCAGAGTAACACTCAAAGTGCTGCATGCATGCTTCCTTCTGCACCATGCTACGTACCTCTTGATGCGAGTAATTAACGTTGATTTAATTTACATTTCTAGATTTGTTTGGTGCTGAGTTTATCATGATGTTCTTTTCATGTTTAATGGAGGAGCTTTTTGGTGGTTAGTGTTTATCATGTTTCAGTGCATTATGAAATAATATATTTCAGTAATGTTTGCCCACACAATACATCACCCTTCCCTCTTTTGCTCTCGCTGTGTTGCAAATACTTTACATCACTCTGTGGTTTATATTTGCATAGAACATTAGTGCATGTGCTGAAGCACTGACAGCCCTTATTACAAAGCTTCATGTCTGACAAACCCTTCAGAGTGAGGGATAACTCTGCAGCGGCTGAGATATGTTGCGGATGTTGGGAGTAAAAATTACTGGAACTACAGAAAACCACAATGTAAAATATATAAACTGTAAAAAAATCTGCAGCCTTCTGACATTTGGAAGATACACATTTTTGATGCATTGAATGCTCATTCATTTTGTACATAAATATTCATAATTTACTCGTATGTAATTCTTTGTATGTGTAAACATACCTGGCAATAAAACTCATTCTGATTCTGAAAAAAAAAAGAAAATTTATGTTTAGTGATGTCACTTCAATAGGCCACCTGGCTGACTGGCATTTTAACAGTCAACAACTTTCACTGCATAGCAATTGGTTCATTATAGACCGTTTGATTCCATTAGCTGGTGACTGATAGATGAAGATTGGCAAAGCACTGAGATGTGCCTAATTTGTGCAAGTATAACATGGAGCAAGAAAAAAGGCAGAATAAATGAAGTGTTTATGTATTCTCTGACATTGTTTAAATTTTCATATTTGAACATAAACCACACTTGGAAATATTTGAAAAGGTCAGGCAATGTCAAATTATAAGACACGTTATTCATTTATTCTCTCTAGTTTCCCCTCACTCCTTTATATGATATATTTTTATTTCTTTTATTTGAATTAAATTCCCAGTCAAAAATATTCCTTGGATTTGTGATCTGACTGGCTTAAATGGATATTAGATATGAGTGGATTGCACATAATTGTTACTCTGCAATTCAGACAAACCTCTTTTTCTCCCTCCTCCCCTTTTCCCTCTCTCATCTGTTATTCCCGTCAGGCAGACTGGCAGACGGTGCACCGGCATCCCCTGGTACCATCCTGTGAAATGACTACTGCGTCACAGATGTAATGTGCTTCGAGTCTGTGTGTGTAACAGAAAGAGAGAAAGGAAGATGAAGTACGTTGTATTTGACTGGGATGGAGTGTAGGGGATGCTAGCATGGGCACACTCTCTCTCTTTCTCTCTCTCTCTCATTCTTTCTTTCTTTCTCTGTGTCAGGTGCAGCTGCTGCAGTCTGGGGATTAGTCTCACTCCAGATCTCCTTGAGTCAAAGTCAATGAAGGTACCGCAGTACAGTCTGCCTGTAGCAGATATCACAGCGGCTCTCTCCCATCACGACACAGCTGAGAATTAAAATAATGGTAGTTATTACTTATTGTTTCTTTTATTTTCTAACTATATTTTGGCATTATTACATATGTTTAGTGTTGATGGCAAATTGGTGGATTCCTTTCTTTACACATGAAAGAGAATGAGAAAAGAGAGAGATACCTTTTTGGGGGGGAAAAAAAACTTATGTCTACAATGGTATACAAAATAGAAAATTAAACCTATTTAAGAACTGATTTCCATAATGCAAAGTGATGGTGAGACCAGCCAGGCTTGAAGGCAGATGCAGCTGGGAGGCTCAAAAACCAGAGTGGAAAATTTGGTGTCTGAAACTGTAACTAGCACAGACATCCATTGTATGCCAGTGTGGTAAGAGTCAGGGAAAAGGGGGAAGGATTTCCTTTCCGTAAGGACTTTGGCATTCAAGGGTCTCCCTTCTATTTTTTCTTCTTTAGGGGGAGGGTGGCTTGGGTTTGATGTCAAAAATAAAACAGTCACACTGGTTTTATGTGGTGAGATTGTGTGGCCAATAAATTTGCAGTCAATGTGTAGTGATGAGACTGGGGTAACTTTCTTCATCACAAATGATATATATTTTAAAGGGATCATATGATGTTGCTAAAAAGAACATTATTTTGTGTATTTGGTGTAATGAAATGTGTTTATGCGGTTTAAGGTTCAAAAAACACATTATTTTCCACATACTGTACATTATTGTTTCTCCTCTATGCCCCGCCTTTCTGAAACGTGTTGATTTTTACAAAGCTCATCGGTCTGAAAAGCGAGGTGTGCTCTGATTGGCCAGCTATCCAGTGCGTTGTGATTGGCCGAATACCTCAAGCGTGTGACGGAAATGTTACGCCCCTACCATACTGTGATGCCCTTTCAGGCCGGAGCGATGAGACAAAAACCCATTATAAACTAGGCATTTGTTGCATCCAGTGTGGACATAATTATGGATTATAATGACTTATACTGTCTTTTTACGCGTTGCATCGCGCCGCGTAAACATAAAACCATGTCTGCATTTGTGATCGGAGAAATGACAAACAACAAGTGCTACTCTACACTGCTCAAAACTCGCGTTTGAATCGTCAGTGGCAAATCCTTTAAATATGAAAACGTACTTACAGTCTGTGAGTCAGAACAGCCGGCATTGTAGTCTACTCTACCAGGATCAGGAAACAGTCCTCCATAAAATGCGCTGTACACATCTGAATATTTGGGTTGAACTGTTCTGGAACAGTGTTGTAAATACAACTTAACCACTGATTTCTAGTCATGTCCTCTTTTGGAAGGCCAAACAAAGTAGTTTCGCTTTCCCCATGAAACACGCAGAGTCACACACGGCGGGCTAGAGTGAGGAACGGCCGGTGGGCTTGAGAACGGTGCGGCCGGCGGGCTTACAGATCTCCTTTATGCACCAAGAGCTTGTAACACTTCAAAGAGAAAGGAAAAATTGAAATCGCGTAACATGACCCCTTTAAAAAATGGCAAGGGAGAGAACGGTCCCATTGCAACTGTCAACATAATGAGATATCTGCAACTTCATGGACATATCTGCATAAAGTGACATATCTGCAGTCACTTTAAATGGGACACCTGAAAAAGATGCATCACACCCAATGCTTAATCTATATGGCCTATATTGTATTGAAAATGGGAAGTGGCAAATGATGCGAATGATGTCCTATTAACATTCTTTCCATCAAGGCAATCTGATCCATCAATATGCATTAGCGTGCTGCCTTAAGCCACTGGCTTAACCCAAGGAGGCCTCTATCCAACTCTATGTGGAGTCAAGAAGGGAGTCAATATCTGAATTGATCAAATGCAGAAAGTAGTCTGAATACTGATCATCAGTGCGGTACGCTGATGAAGTAAAGTAGGCTGTTTTCAAGTTCAATTTATGAAGTGTAACTTCTAAGAACATCATTATTGAGAACAGGGCTGTTGCCCTTTGCTTCTGAACATAATGAGGAAGGTTATGTTTTTCAGCGGTGAAAGCTGGTCCTAGATCCGCACATAAAGCTTATGTCTAAACAGAGCTCCTGTACTTGGGTGGAAGCTGATTATGACCTGGATAGGTGGAAAGAGACCTGGGCCATTTTCAGATAAATATAGTCCTCAAAAGCACATTGTGTTCTAGAGGCAATGGGTTTAAAGTAGGGTATCCACAGTGTTCTCTGTGAGGGCTTTGTTAAGACAGCATTACTCTGCAGAAGCTTAACTATTGGACAGAGCTACATACGGATTAATATTTCTGTTGTTTTTGTCGATGCAAGTTGTACTTCATTTTACAGTTTATAATTTAAGTTCACAATTTTTCAGTAACTCTGTCTGTTGTTACAAACACAAATACATGCTACAAATGAATAATAGACATATACAAATAATTTATTTTTAAACTTTATTGGTAATTACTTCTTGGTGTTTACTGATATGTTTTGTAGAAATGCCATACGTACAGCATATTTTTGCACTGGATTTAACCAGCAAATGTTTTTAATGTGCAATATTTCCAAGCACATTGGACAAGTAGATCACTTTACAAAACAATTAATTCAAAGTTTCAAAAAGAGTCGCTTCTCCAATCACTACTGTACATGAGAAATTGTGGTGGACAATTTTTCACAATAAAAAAAATAAAGTTTTGAAGCTAATTCTACCTTGTTACCTTACAGTAGTTAACAATGCCCGTACTGGCCCATTTTCCCCCCAAACCAGTTAAGCACATAGCCCACCTGGTAGCCAGTTTGGAAGATTTTATTGGCGTGGTGATTGCCTACACAATGCTAAAACACTAACCCCTAAGTCAGTGGTGCTCAACCAAGGGGCCGGGGCCCACTAGGTGGCTTCAAAATGACCTAAAATGTTTTTTTTTTACTTTAAAATAAACAAAAACAACAAAAATGGATATTTCTTCACCCTCAAAATGTATTTCTAATTTCCGTAAATTAAAATAAAAAGAGGGGAGCTTGGGAAAAGTTTGAAAGCCTCTGCCCTAACCCTAACTTTAAACGTATTGCATTGGTATCACATTATTAAAAACAGCATTAGTCTCTGTCACGATCCATATTTCGCGTCACTACCTGATAATTGAAAATGGGCAAAGAGGCGGGAGCTGGTTGCTGAAACCACACCCACTTAGCTCGACAGCAGCGACAGCAGCGGCAATCCACCTGTCACTCAAGTGGCCACTCCCTTAATTATATAGATCTTTAAGGCTTAATATAATTTAAACGGATGAGTTATAAAAAAAATATGGCTATATAGCTATAATTAGCTATATAGACCAAAACCACTTTTTGTACCAGGCTGTAAACACATTTTTTTTCTGCTGTAAAGTTGGGCATTTTAACATGGCAGGTCTATGAGACTGACTCCCTTTTGGAGCCAGCCGATGAATTGCAGTTTTAGTCACTTCCGTGTTGGTTTCACGAGAGAGGTTGCTGCTTGGGTTTGACCCAAAAGTACAATGTGAAAAGAGACCAGCGAGGACAGGGGAGGTTGGTGGTACTGAACTCAGGTTCAGACAACGCAATCAAACCAAGTGTGAAAACAGTCTGAGAGGTAAAAAGCCAAGCCAGATGGGGCTGCCAGTTTCATTTGTGATGCCAGCTTTGACCTAACCATTACTTCATTTTCCCAAAGATCTCCTATCACTTCTGCAGGCGAGGATGATGTAACCTATAACATTTCTTGTTTTAACATGAGTTTAGCAGTGTATATTTTCTATATATAGGCTTTGCACAGGGACAGATGAGAAACTATGAGCCAGGAAAGAACTGGAGCACCTTGTTCTAAAACCATCTCCCGCTCTGTGCAGTAGCCTACACTGTTTTCCTTGTGAGGCAGCTCTCAGTGCTTTACAAATGAATAATTTGATGATAATGTTGCAGTTTGCAATATTAGTAAATGTTGTGATTCACATAAAAATCAATAAAGGAACGGTTAATCTAATCCCTATAATCCCTTACATACCGTAAACACTACGCACTGATCTATGCATTCAGTAATCAAACGCAAAAGCAGTTTGTAAATGCCAAAGGCTTCTCCAATGTGGATACTTTTGTTTCATATGTCACGGCCAGTTAATGGTTAATATCTTCCAGATATATGAATCCGATTCAGAGGCAATCTTGACACAAGTTTGAGCTGTGACGGTTTGACAAGCTCACAGATGACGCGCTCAGAGTCACCTCGACAGCTTCCTTCATCCACGACAAACTGCTCACCGTTTTGTTCTCCTCCTGACGCGGAAATTAGGTTGGCGCAGTTCTCTATTACGGCGGTTTTTCTTGTTCATACACACACACACCGAGAACGTGAGCTGCTGCCTTTCTCTTCTCTCAGGTAACGCGAGCCAATAAGCGCTCTCGGACGGTGCTCAAACACTTGAGCTCACGGAAAAAGAGGCGGGAACCTCGCGCACCTTCAGAGGACGCGGAGCGCGTGCGCACGCACTCACATCGCTCGAGCGCAAACAGAGCAGCTGCTTCACGGGGCTCAAACCGGCGGCTTGCAGAAGGGGCAGGTGGACGTCTGCGCAGACTACCACCTCCGCTTAGCGGTCTGAAAGCACCTCGGTGGAAATTTGGCCACTTCTCGCAGCCCGTCAGTGATCTCGGTGTCATTTGTCTCAAATACATGCCGTTCAAGTGCTCGTAGTAAACAGTTCCTCGAGATGGAAAACGCCCACACTAAATCTGCATCAGAAGTTTTAGTAAACTTCGGTGTGAACGAAAACACTGGACTCCCGCTGGAACAAGTGAAAATTAATTTTGAAAGATATGGACCAAACGGTGAGTAAGCTCTCGTGTATTTACTGTACCTGGCTGTTTCTAACGTTTAACGTTACTCGTGCCGGTAGAGTTGAACATAGGCAGAACACGCGTTCCCTACAGCGGAAGAAAGTTGTACTTTATTTTCATAGGCTTTTATCTCTATTAAATCTTAAGAAATAGGAGAAGAGGAGTTTCCAGCTTGGTCAGGGCCATTGCTGATGAGATCTCTGAAATGATGAATTATGATACAGCCTCTAAGTTTTGGACTTTTGTTGAGAGTAATCTTGACATCATAAGCACATATTATGAAGCTTGTGCTATGCACAAGTCTGACTATGAAGAGAAATGTCTTATTTCTGTAAGTCATGGATAGTTTGGTAGACTAATGTATAATCATGAAGTCATATCAGCCTTGCTCTCTTTTATGACATGGGACATTATGACCAACGAGACCGGCATTTTCCATTCACCCTCTTTTATGACCCTTAGTTTGAATTCAGGCAAATCCAAAGTGATTTGCGCTCTGTAATGTACCTGGCTGTGAGCCTCAGAGTGGAAAACCGTCTGTTGAGGTGGCTTGCAGGATTGAGATGCAAGTGTCCACGTCCTGCAGGATTTTAGACACCCCTCATTATGAGCCACCAGCTCAGGCACTCATTGAGCCACAGAAATTTTTGGCTCGAAGGCATGTGCAGTAAATAGCCTTCCCTTTGAAAAGGAAATTTAGTTTCAAGAGATAAAGAGCTAGATAATGTACCAGTAACCAGCATTATAGAACTTGAGAAACCTGTTTTCTACTTCCTCAGTGAGACAAAATGTTCACGTAGAAACAGTGCGCGTCAGGTTACGTTGCCCTACTACTGTTTGTTTCAGAGGACACTTAAAAAGGGCTATTTTTGTTATGTAAGACTGTACTGTACTAAAATATTCTGTTGTGTTTCACTAAGGGATGTGAGCTGCTCTTAAGAATACAAGCTGTGTATCTAATAAGATAACAATCTTTACATTTCCATGTCGTTATAATGATGATGAGGATATATTTGTTTTTTTTTTAAATCTTACAATTTTTTTTCTGTCATCTGAAGTGGCACTAGAAGCTTTATTTGTTCGGTTCACAGCTGTGCATCGCATGATTTATTTTGGAGGGTCGAGAATTGAGAGCATTATATAATGACATGAACAAGCATGAAAGTGTGTTTGTCCCATATGTCATGGTTTTGATACCCAGGTTACCCAGGCATAGCTTCTTTCTATCTATATAGTTTTTCTGATGTGTAATCTTACACTTGACAGCAGTGACTCTGAACACTTTGTCAGAAAGTTTTTGAAAAGCAATTTAACTTGCTGTTGTTGCTTATCATGTCAATCTCCATGACAGAATTGCACTTTGACGCATGACACATTTGCCACTAACACATTTGTTCATACAATAACTTAATGCTTGATATTCAAATAAGAACAGTGACACTTCCAAATGAACATACAGAAGATATCGTATCAACTGTCATTTATTACAGAATGAGCTAGTGTCAGTGTGACAACCCATCAGCGATTAATAAAGAATCCCCATTGCATCAGATCTCCCTGCAGACTCTACTGCTGCATATCATAACGTCCCGTGACTTTCCACTTGGGTCAGATAAAGTGACAGACACATTAACTTATTACATACACACTCAGCAATACTCAATTTTAGCTGGGCATTCTTTGTTGTATAGGACTGCTCGACGACATTAGATGTTTGAAGAAGGTTCCTCTTTAAGATGGACAAAGATTAGGTATGAATTGATCCCGAGGAAATGTCCTTTGCAACAACTCCAACAACGTGCAAGATACACAACAGTGGAGTGGATATTTGCGTGGTAGTTTGTGTCTGGCTAGAGATGTTTTGTAACAGGATTTGGTTGAGACATCATAGCAGCCCTGAGGCCGACGTTTACTTAATGGAAAAAGTAACATCTTGTTGTAGATGATGTCTCTCTCGCTTTGAGCTGTCAACTTCCTGTTTGATATGCAGCTGAATGCCGCAGGGAATACCCTTCCGTCTTTGACCTTATTGCACCCAGTGTTTAGCATTGCTGTGAATTAGTCGGTTTGTATTTTTGTGTACTATGTATATATCTGCTTTCTAAATGCATTCAGAAATGCATTTATTAATCAAAGTTGTGTAATCACAATTTAATGTTGAGCTTTAAAGTGACAGGTGTTGCTATGAACAGTGATGCCTTTTGACGTTTGTTTCACTTCAAGTAATTTGCCTGTGTTCTCTGGTGCACTTTTTCTTTTCAAATTTTGTCTCACCCCGTTGTTTATATGCATTTTGTGTATGTAACAGAGTGCTTTTGTCCTTCATTTTTGTGCTGCGTGAAAGGAAACAGACGACAGAAAGCGGCATCCTATTTTTCTTTAGGCTTATTTTACAAAAGCACAAAGATTTGTTTTTATTGTGAATGTACACAAATAAAGGCAAACCTTTTACAATTCCAATTATCTTTAGGACTAAAAGGAGTAGTTGCTTCCACTGTTAGAAGGAAAAAACTCAAGTGATTGCACTGGCGCCGCATGTGTGCACAAAGCTAAGCATTGTTACCTTGACAATGCAGCCTGTTCATTATCATAATAAAATACAGTCAGTCAAACATGGAAAAAAACCTATGTAGTAAAAAAAATATGTAGTAAAAAATATGTAGTCAAATCTGTGTCGTTAAGCGTTATCACCGCACCACCGTGATGTTATGCAAAACATTTTGTTTTACGTGGATATTGGAACGAGTGAAGCGTTCTGCCCTAAATTAATTCATTTTGGCTTGTCGTTTATATTGCTCTAGCTTCTTATATTTTTAATTCTTGTTCTTTTCTAAATACTGTTAATTGAAAGGATTTGTTGTGGAGTGGGGAACTAAAATAGCCTAGCTATGTTTACAGTGTTTATTATAATGTTTGTAAACATTTCGCGTCGGCATTAGGCCTATTTCTGAATGAAACAATAAAATGCGACTTATGTTTTTTCCCCCTAAAATTTATACGCGTAGCGTATTTTTTTAACCATGCAGCAAACCTTTTTAAATATTTTGATAAATTACTGAAAAAATAAATAATTAAATGACTTTTTTAACTGTTTAACTGATTGTATTAATCGGTCAAAATTCTTACGGTCGGTTAACCGGTTAAACGGTTAAAATGAACATCCCTACTGTACATCTTTTAACTTCCTTAAAATAAGTGTTAGGGATAATTCACCCAAAAATGAAAATTGTCAGGACTTTTTTTATAATATCTGTTTTTATTTATCTAATATCTTTTTTGTGGAACATAGAAGAAGATATTTTGAGAAATGTTTTGTTTATACAATACAAGTTAGTGGTAACCGCTTGGTTACTAGCATTCTTCAAAAAAGCTTCTTTTATATTTTGCAAACAAGTCATCAATGACATGTGGTTGAATATTTGCTGACAGAATTGAAATTTTTGGGTGAACTATCCCTTTAAAAATTAGTTTAAATGAGCTCTTTACCGTAGTTTCTTCCTGAGTATATTACCGTAGTAATTTTACTAATTTTACCTTTAAAATTAGTTTAAATGAGCTCTTTACTCTTTACCGTTTTTTGAAGTGAACTCACTTAAAGAGTTGTTTAGTATAATTTTGCCAGAAAAAGCTTTAGAATTTTTATCATATGTTAATGTAAAAAATCTTGTGTAATATAACTTGTTTGTTTGTTTGCTGGTTTTTATTGCATTTGTTATACTTGTATTTTTTTTTATTGTTTTTGCCATGAAAATAGCCTAAGATGCTGACATGGCATTAAATAAAAACATACTACAGTATACTACTACTACTACTACTACTACTTTATCGTTTTTTACATTGTCGACCAAAATCTTTTGAAAAATTAATTCCTTGACTTTGTCCATTTTACTTTTATTTTAAACAGGCCTTTAGAGTCATTTTTATACCTTAAAGGAATCATTGTCATTACTCACGTCACGTTTACTCACCCTCTTATCATTTTGACCAAGTAAAGGTAGGGTAGTCAATTTCAAAGATGTTAGCAATAGCAAGCTAGCTTTGAAAGCATAAGATCCCACACTCCCTGCAAATCACTCTCCAAAGCCACGCCTCCTCCAAAACACATGAACACGCACAGGCAGACCAGAGGTTAACCAGCAACTCAGTGAGTGATGGCGTTGGTGGAGGGTTGAATGCAACGCTGTCAGATTACCTCAGGTCTCATTCACCGGTTAGCCTAGACAATTATAGTAGAAAATGTATAACATTGCAATAATGTGGCCTTCCATTATCATTTGGTCTGCAATAGCAGAATGGAATGCACTGATGACGTATCATGTCTATGCAAACAGGGTGCACAGAGGTATGCAAATACATAGGTTGACAGTCAGGTAGGACAGCATATAGTATCCCTCAGACCGAGGAATATGATTGGATGAACATTTTATGGTACTGTGCCTTCCACAGATGATATAAATACATATAATAATACATTTAGACAACTTAACTTAGTGATTGCTATCAGGATGTTAAAAAACTTTCAACCAGCATAACAAAAAATGTTTTTAAACCAAATCTCCTACCCTGCCTTTAACTTCTTTCTTCAATGAAACACAAAATGAGATCTCAGGGAGAGAGCGAGCAGTGCTTTTCCCTTCAATGAAGTAGTTAGTAGCTAATTGTTCAAATCAGGACATTTAAAAAAATTACATAAAATTTGGTAAAAAAAAGTGTCATAAAAATTGT
>NW_015552553.1:299830-358316 GCF_001515605.1 Sinocyclocheilus anshuiensis
AGTTTTTTGAAGCCATTCAATAGCTTTGTGTGAGGAACAGGCTAAAATTTTAGTAAAATTCCAAGTTAATTCAAATGTGTGTAATGCTTTTTACAATATACAAGTTTCAAATCAGGTTTACAGAAAGTCATGCTATTATGTAACATAGAGCTTTTACTATGTGATATATGTCAGAAAACATTATTATTTAAAGGGGTCATTGGATGCAAAATTCACTTTTACATGTTTGAACATAAATGTGTGTTGGCAGTGTTTGTACACATCCACCCTATAATGATAAAAATGCACCCAGTGTTTTTTTTAATCCCTATAAATAATATCCCCTTACTCACATCAAGCCGTTCTCAGCTTCTTGGCTGTGTGACGTCACACAGACCCAGGCCCCTCCCACGATTGTTGATTGACACTGGCATTTTAGCACAGCCCCGCCCTGAGTGAGCTGTGAACAGTCCGCCATTGTTTCGATGCCGGATCAGGAGTAGACAAGAATGTCTCCTAAGCGATTGACGTGTTTTGTTGTGGGATGTAATAATGAACATAGCAGTCGTCATTTACTCCCGACATCTGATCCACTGAAGAAGCAGAGGATTTATTTTTGTTTTTGAAGGGAATGCGCCCCCGATCAACCTAAATGCATCTGTGTTCGCGCAAATCATTCGTGATCCAGCTTCACCTACAGAAGAAGTGAGTATAAGGTTTTTTTATGAATCTTTGCAAATCGCCTTTCCTAATAATGTGCTGGTTAGCAAGTTCCATGGCTAAATGCGGCTAAAATAAACCATCCGTGAGCGGAGCTCATTAGCATTTAAAGAGACATGTACTAAAGCCATGTAAAAAGGGTGTTGTTTTACATTACCATTGAGAAATTTTAACCCTTTGAGCGGTACAGTCCCACATATGGGATTTAGAACGTTTGGTGACGTCACATAACTGCCAAATTCAAACTGCGTTTTCGCGTTTTGGCTGGCCCTGAGCCAGAGAGAGAAGTGCACTGCGCTTGTCATATTATCACAACTATGCACTGTTTTTAACCACATAATATTTATTTAAGGTTTCAGACATTTAAATACACATAAGTACTAGTAAAACAATACATTGAGAGTTCATAAAATACACACGGATGTTTATGGAAGCAGCAATAAAAATCCATTCAAATATAATTTGCCGATGTATTTAATTTATATCAGATACACATAGGGTAAGTAACTATAAAGTTTACTCAATTCTTCTCCCAGTTCACCAGTCACTTGCATGTGTTTTGGGAGAAATTGATGAATTCACATGCTGTAATTAGACTGACAGGACTCTGCAGCGTGAACAAACATGGCGGCGCCCGTCTCACATTATAGATCACGATCAAGCTCATTTATGACGGTTTTTAAACGACACAACACACTCACTTACATGTATTTGTGAATCGGAATATCAGGTAGTTGATGACATGTTTATGGAAGCAGCAATAACAATCCATTCAAATATAATTTGCCTATGTGTTTTATTAATATCAGATACACATAGTGTAAGTAAATAAAGTTCACTCTATTCTTCTCCCAGTTCACCGGCCACTTACTTGCATGTATTTCGGGAGAAATTGATGAATTTAAGTGCTGTAAATGCGACTGACAGGACTCTCTGAACTGCATCGAAAAACAAACATGACGGCGCCCATCTCACATTACAGATCAGGATCAAGATCATTTCGAACGTTTTTTAAATGACAAAACACTCTCATTTACACATAGTTGTGAATCGGAATATCAGATAGTCATATCAGTTGATGATATGGTAAGCAAGTTTATGAATATTTTGAATAAAAAAGGAAAAGCAAAATAAAAGCGATCCATCTGTCATACAGTGTTATTGTGGCCGCGGTGTCACGTGACAAGCATGACGCGTTGCCATGGAAACAGTAAGGGGAAACGTTCTAAAATAACGGTCGCCTAAAAAAGCTAGAATATTTTAAACTCACCAGTGAAAGGGTGAACCAAAGTATGTTATAGACTTTTCATTAAGACCCTAAAGAATCATATCAACTTGTGGAAAATGGGCATTAAATGACCCCTTTAAGATGTTACATCAGCTTATGTAACAAATGGAGACAACCATAGCGTTTGTTGTCAGTGACTTACAAGCAACCTAGACTACTTTTACTTGTCACCATCCACTTTCATTGTATGAAAAGGGGAATCTGAGTATCTCCTTTTGTTTTTCACTGAAAAAAAAAAAAAGAAAATAACTAGGTTGAAATGAGTAAATAATGACAGAACCTGTGACCCAACTAGGAGATGTTTAGACATTATCCTGATCTGTACTGTAGGTCAAGGAACTGTGACTGCATATTCAGCCTCTCTCTTCATACAGTATTTTTTGTGACGTTACGAATACTTCCGTGGCTAGAGTCTCAAAATGAGGGAACACGTCTTCATTAACCATCATAAATGCTCTGTTTAACACTAAGTAGGGCGATCAATCAGCACAGAAGATACTATACTGCTCGGTTTTGGGTTGTGCTGAATTGAGGTCATCTCTAGCATGTATTTCACCTGTGTGCAAAAGGAGGCCAATAGTTAGATGCTGTTGTAACTGTGGTGGACTGAACCCTCTGGGGTTAATTTCATTGTCTGCTAACTAGGTATGTGCTTCCCACAGAGTTATTGTGGTAGGGAGTAGAGAGGTCAAGATTTGCTTTAGTTAAAATTAGTGGTCATACTGTGTTTGAAATGACATATCTTTATGATTTGCCTTTGAGGACTGTCCAGTTTTTTTTCTTCCATTTTTGTTAATCTTTAAAACTCATAGTAGATACTAAACACTGTAATGTCCAACACTGCTAAAACAGATATTGTGTGTGTGTGTGTGTGTGGAAGATGCCGTTTTCTCGCTTACAGCTGCGATCTAAGGACTCTCTATAAGAGGATGTTTGGTGTTTCGTTCTTTGTGGTGCAGAGTTTTGCGTGCCTTGCTGAAGAGCTTTTTGCGTGCGATTGTGCACATGCATGTGTTTTTGTATGTCATTCAGGCAGTTGGCATGGGTAGATGACTGCTGCTATACATATACACACACACACACACACAACTGGCTGGCATGTAAACACCAGAAAGACACACACTTACCTGAGGCCATTTTTAGAGGGCCCTATTCATTTTACTGCTCTTTTGTCTCCTGTCTCTCAAAATGCCTTGTAATGGAAATGCTTTCAAATAGTTGCATTTGTTTGGTATGGCATATCATCTGTGTGAAGCTTAGGTTTGGATGGTTTTGTTTCCTCCTTGTCAGAACTCCCCAGTTACACCAGGCCAGAATACTATAATACTTATTACTCATACAACAGCTCTTAAAGCCTACTAACAGTTGTACTGTGGGTTTGATTCAAAGTTTTTCGTTGTTGGATGTTTTTTAAAATGCCACAGACACAGTCATGATAAATTGAAGCTATAAGAAGTTTGAAGTGTATTATTGTCACGATTTCTCAGTTCTCTATGTGGTTGGCCTCATGAAAACAGCACTGAGTTGTAACTTCTGTAGTAGGCCTTCTGTAGTATACAGTACACTGAGTCAGTAAGATTCATTGTTGTTTTTGTCTTGAAGGCTGCATTAATGTAATCAAAAATAGTTATGATGGTAATATTGTGAAATATTTTTGTAATTTAAAATAACTGTTTTCGATTTTAATGTATTTTAAATGGCAATGCTGAATTGCTTCAGAAATCATTGTAATATCCTGATTTGGTGCTTAAGAAGCATTTCTAATTATGTTATATGTTATGTTTTATTTTTTATAAATAGAATGTTCAAGAACAGAATTTATTTGAAATCATTATTTTGTAACAGTGTAAAAGTCTTTACTTTTACTTTTTATCAGTTTAATCATGCATCCTTGTTGAATAAAAGTATTCATTTCTTTAAAAAATCATACTGATCCCAAATGTTTTATACTGTAATGTTTGACAAAGTAAGAAAGGCCTCATATGTTGACCACTAAGTTTTAAAATTTCAGAACGAACTGTTTCAACAAACCTAAGCCCACTTAAACATTTTCTGTAGGCCAAATGTATTAGCATAACCACAAGAAAATATCATCAGCTAGTGCGAACCACAGAAAACGTCCTTTGCCAGCTCTGCAAGTGGTGCATTTTCCAATACTTCTCTTAGCATTACATTGACCACATAAATTCTGCTTTTATACATGCAACATACATTGAAATCATCAGCAGTAAAATGCTGAGGTTTTTTGAAATGTGAAGTTGCATTGGTACATCATTTTACTGTAAATAAAAAAAGCTTAACTCCAGCACACTTACTGCAATACTGCACACATAGAATCATCACAATGCAGAATATGTTAGTATGTTAGAGTCAATAGCTAATAGCTATTGGTTTTTATTTGTAATTTTTTTCTTGCTTGTTTGAGAAAAGGAAGTAAACTGAGGCTGGAATGTTATCATTAGCACATCTTGTGTGTGCGTGTCTGTGTGTTTGTGATCTGCTTCTATCTTGTCATTCAGCTCTCATTCTCACCTCCCACTTCTGCTCACAGCATCACCTCCTTGTGGCAAACCGCTCATTTGACTCAGCCTGTATGAGTGTAGTGTTTTTATTAATCGTAATAATTTCTCTTTTCCTTCATGCTATGCTGATAAGTAGCTAGGTTGCATGCACTGCAAGAGAAAATGCTGTGTGTTCCTGTTTGTATGTCTGCTGTTTATGAATGAGTGTAAGTGCATGTGTTTTTGTGGACATGGTTCTGTCTTTTCAGCTGTTGTGTTTTCCCAGATCTGTAGGTCAGGTAACTCTGCAATGGAAACCCAGGAAATATCCATCACTGTTCAAGACTTTAATCTTGCTACAAACTCTTGCTTTCTTAAAGAGATAGTTTAACCAAAAATGAAAATTCTGTCATCATTTTCTCACCCTCATGTCGTTCCAAACCTGTATGACTCTCTTTCTTCTGTGGAACATAAAGGAAGCTATTTTGAGAAATGTCTCAGTGTTTTTTTTTTTTTTTCGTCCATACAATGGTCAGTGGTCACCAAAATGTTTGGTTACCAACATTCTTTAAAATATCTTCTTCTGTGTTCTGCAGAAGAAATTAATAAAGGTTTGGAACAACATTAGAGTGAGTAAATGATGACAGAATTTAACATTTTTGGGTGAACTATCCCTTTAAGACCCATTAGTCAGCTAGTTGTTCAGGCAGTCCACTGACTTGTTGGCTGTTCTCTCATTTTTTAGTGTGTGTGTGTGAACTTCGTATTCACTGTTGCTGGTAACTGTGCTGTGTTTTTAAATGGAAACATCCGAAAAACATTTCTCTGAGTGAGAAATGATTTATGTTATGTGTGTATGCGTGTTGCAGATGTGAATGTTATTCTGTTAAAACTGAGGATCACTGTGAGTGATGCATGTAGGGTTGCTGTACAGTGTCAGTGGAAACTTTGTGTGAGACCAGAGCTTCCCCTTCAGAAAGAAATAGTATTGTTACGTAACACCTCAGACCAATAACAATGCTTTGAGCTGGCCGTGAAGTAGGCAATTAAATAACGTTAAATATGAAATGTAAAATTAGTGAGTGTGAGAAAAGTTATGCATGTATTCCAGGTGTGTTTGAATGACTTTGAGGTATATTTAATAACATCAGTTTAAAGTAACTGTGTCTATATAACTGGGTATTACTAAACTCACTATGAACTATAAACAGAAACCTTTTGCTTATGTCTTATTCCAGAGATTAATGATCTTCTCATGAAATGAAGGAAAATGTGCAAATTGGCCTTATAATATGACCATTTCTTGTGAGCAGTGTATCGCTCTTTATTTCCCTCTCTTTTTTGTTATGCAGTGTTATGAGCCAAATAGTTACATCCCTGTATTCATCACTCATAATTTATTTTCCATTAACTTGATACTCTGCATCCCAACCTCATAAAGTACCAAGTATTGTGCATAAATGTTACTAGAATGCTTACTATGCAAATGATGTTGACTCATAGGGGCGTCCATAAATACACAGGCAAAGTGACTTGAACTTATTCTCATTTTCAGTGAGAGTTGGCAATGTCTGTCTGGCAGTGTGAGTAAAAGCAACCATTGGTGATGCAACAAGTTGAGCAGAGTTCAACTTCATGCAAATGAGTAGCCACTTCCAGTGGTGGTACAGATACTGGAGCTCACAAGAAGCCAACAGTGACCTGGCAACCTCCTTAATCACTGTATGTGTGAACGCCTCTTTACGCAAAGGTTTTCCGGGCATTTTGGCCCTCAATTTGAAGTTTAGCTTAATAATTAGCATGTTTACTCCTCTAGTGTTAAGAAATGTTTACTGTAGGTACGCATTGTCCTGCAGTCATACAAATCACATATGAGTGGATTATCAGTGATTTATTCACAATAATCAACAGTTAGGCTACACTTTCATTGACGTTACAGTGTCTTTTCATAGTAGTTTCCATCATGACTATCTTGAGCAGTAGTCGATAACTCCAGCACAACTAGGGTTGGGTACCGTTCACATTTTAACTGGTACGGTACCGGTATCAGTACCTGAATTTCGGTGCCGGTACCCAACGGTACCTTTTTTCGGTACTTTACTCTCTGTGTAATTACAAAAATGTTTATGTCAGTGAAAAAATAAGTCCAAAAGTCTCAATTTCAACATTTTGAACAATAGGGCCCTACAAACTTTTTCTTTCTTTCTTTCTTTCTTTCTTTCTTTTCCCCCCAGAAATTCTTGTTTTAATTTTTCTGAAAATCAAATGAAGGCATAATCTGGTTGTAATATTTATTTAATCATTTAATTGTTTTATTTAAATTTGATAGAAAATGGAATATCTAAAGATGTACATTATACTGTACAAATGTAACACAAGAGTAATATATTTCAATTACATGTTAAACCGCACTTTTATTTTGACAGGTTGCCATGAAGTTTCTGTGTGTATACAGTATGATGATGCTAGTTTTCTCAAATGAAATGGTAAAATTCTTGCGAAGTGACTCTCACAGCAGCTCTGGAGATTAAGTTTTTGTGTTCATGCCGTCATATAGTGAGACGCAGAGGCCGAAAATCACCGCGAGCCTCACGCGTAATTCCGTGGCATTCCGCACTATAGAGTAAATTACGTTTTTCTGAATGGACTCCACGATCCCGTCCTCGTTTTTGCAGAATCCATATGGCCCTAGAAATGTAACCACACTTCAGAACATTTCGGCTTGCCTTGTGCGTTGTTTGAACGAGTTGCAGGGGTGACCTCACGTCACAGGGTCTCTCTTTCTCTCTCTGTAGCGTATGCGCCCAGATGCGTTCTCAGGTACTGAAATTTGGCACCGATTGATTTAACGTGAATCGGTACTCGGTAGTACCGACGCAATTCGGTCGGTACCCTTAAAATTACCGAGTTCGGTACCCAACCCTAAGCACGACTGCATTAGAATTCCTTCCAAGTTATTTTGAGAAGCTGAAGGAGGCTTGGAACTTCTGTTTTAATGCCTGCTTTGTAAATGGCACTTAAAGCAAGGAATTATTTTCTGCCTTCAACGCACAGTACATTGATCATAAGACTTGTTCACATTAATTCAAACAGCGCCTTTATGTATTGAGAGTCACTCCTGATTTATAGTAGTAGAGTGTTGTTGCGTTAATTGAAGTGCGTATAAATCAAGAGTAGGATTTATGTTGTGTAACATTTATTTTGGGTGAACGTTGACAGAGAAATGCTGTTCCAGCCAGGTGGTCATGGCAACTACTCTTAAAACTTCATATTTTCATGGTTGAAAGGGACAGAAACTGACAGAAACAGAAAAAGTAGATCTGAAACATGTAAACAATGTTTATAATATTGTAATAAATCCCTAACCTCGAATATTAAACATTGGCTGGTATTGCAGTGTTTGAGCTATGGACTTGAATGGCACTTTAATTCATTTGCCATGTTGAAGGGTTGTGTGCTTTTCTGAGCAATCTGATCTTTGTCTGGTGGATGATAAATAAGGCAAAAATAGGCTTACATTTAAAGGAGGGACTTGACTCAGATCTAGAGACCAGAATACAGTCTATATAGGTGAATAGGATAGAGATTTCCATAGGATTTTTTACCAATATGGTTAGTATTGGATACATAATTGTGCATGCTAATTTTCTTCTATTTTTACATTTAGATGACTCTTGCTGTCATCCAATGCTTACTTATAGGTAATCTTCAAAGGCACTAAAAAGTAGGGATATAACGATTAACCGTGAGCCGTTTGAAAATCGATTCAAATATGTGACGATTCAAATCGGTCGAGATGCTAAACAAATTTAGGCGATTCATTTAGGTGTAGGAGTTTATATGAATGCATGTCTGAGGGGAACTTACTGTCTTTAGAAAAGTTTAGATGGTATTTTTCTTTTCATTTTGCCTCTGTATAATGCATATTAAAGTTTATAAGTGCAGCACTGCTTTGCAGAGGAAACCAAGGAAACGCTTTAAGCGCCACCTGCTGGCAGAGAGTGAATCTGCGGCTGCTGTTTCATGCAGATATTTGTATGTATAGTTTTACAAAACTGAAGTCAAACCATTCTGTTTTTGCTTCAAATTTCGAAATTATACAATCTAATTTAGATTAAAAACTGCTCATGTTGCATGTATGCAGCATCTTTGTTTGGATCATGATTAAAATGCAGTTGTTGCCTCTAATTTTAAATGGAAAGAACACAGACAAAGCCTTATTTTGTTTATATGAAGAGATATATTTTTATTGGTGTTACTTATTTATTTGATTTGGGGCTTGTTTTAAAATTTCAATGTAGTTTTGTTATTTACATTTACATTATATTTAAATTTTGTCATTTAGCAGGCGCTTTTGTCCAAAGCGACTAACTAATGAGGACAATAGAAGCAATCAAAACCAACAAAAGAGCAATAATTTACAAGTGCTATATTAGTATATTATTATAGTTTTATATTTCAATTTCACAAAGAAATGTGCAGCATTTTGTCCAAGCAATAATAAAAGGACACATTTAATTTATAATTTGTCTTAAATCTCATTTTGTGAAAAAATAATAATCGTGAATCGAATCGAATCATGAGTTGAGTGAATCGTTACATCCTTACTAAAAAGTCTTAAAATAGGCTATATACATTTTTCATACTGCAATGTGATGCCTACATTCACTTGTGGCATTAATCTATTAGATTTTTATTTTGCTTTTATTTAGATGTACATAGTATAGAATTGTAATTTTGTCCATAACGTAAAAATAACTGATGGTATCATTATCAGCCAGAATTGTAAAATTGGTGCATCATTACATTTCACTTTAATATATTCGACTCAATATATTGTGAACAAATTCATCCATGCTTATGTTTGTTTGTTTGTTTATTTATTTAATTTTGACCTCCTAATGTTTAAAGTATCATAAGTCGATTCATTCATCTGCCTCTGTTTTTGGGGGCAGAGCTCAACCTCAAAGTCTCTGCCCTACATTTTTTTCTGTTTTGATAAGCTCTTACAATTCAGAAGAAAGGATATGTTGCTACTTTTGTTTGAATGTGTTTATAATCAGTGGAATTGAAACATACTAGGTTGTGATATCAATGGTTAATATAGCTACGTTCACACTGTCAATTTTTGGGACTGACAACCGCACTTTCTTTACAGGTGTGAGTCTCGAAATGTTCCGTTCACACAGCAGCTTACAGTTGTGTTTAGAATACTGTCTGTATGAACGTGCAACGGGAGTCAAGCCCGTATTCCTTACCAGTAACCATAGCGACAGTGACCAAAGTAAATGAGTAAAATCAAAGATGGTGACGTCCATAAAACTGAAAGTCTTATCACTTTCTGACACGACAAGAGTCCAATCGAGCCGTGAGTTCATCCGTCAAATCTTCATTAACCGACAGCAGCCTTTAAATTTGGGTGGAGAGCGGAGTTTGAGTCGCGCGCAGAACACAAAACTGACGGGAGCGGCTCTGGTGGAAAACTGACGGGATCTAAAAATTGAAGGTGACAGACACACAGCTCATTTCTCCATCGTCACTGTAAGTTACCGAAAACACACATGAAAACACGTAACACACATTAGACATGCGTTTGTGAGGCAGAGCAGCTCCCTCTCGCACTGTATGACGTGACAGACAACTAGTTGTCCAGTCCTGTTCCGTTCACACAGCACGTGTGTTCCGAGAATGCGGTTGTGAGTCCTGAAAATTTGCAGGTGTGAGTTCGGTTACAGAATGCGGTTGTCACACCCGTAAATAACCGAACTGTGTGTGAATGTAACCGTATTAAGGACTCAAATACAGGACTGACAGCGTATTCTGCTGCTGTGTGAACGTGGCCTATTACTTTCCCCCGCCCATCGTTGTTTTATAGGTCGAAAAAGTTTTTGCTAAAAGATTTTTTGAACAAGATTTTATGGCACTGTGGAATCTAATGCAGTAGTAAGACTGGGCTCATTTAATTTTGGAAGTAAACAAGTTCAGGTTAGCTGTGAGCTCAGCTGGGTCACACTTTCACTGCATCCTACCGTGTGCTGCCATGCTCTCGCTTGTCCTCCTACTTCCCTGGTTACAGAAGTTACAGGCTCTGTGTGTTGTTGGCAACTGTTTCCAGGAAGTGTTTCCCCTCTCCCACTGACTGGTGTGTAAACAGACTGCCACTTGTTTTCACTTACTGTGTGGTTGTAGAGTGAAAGAGAGGGAAAGAAAGATAGTTGAAAAAACAGGGTGGAAAAGTAGAGCAAGATGAATTTAAAGGGGAACAACAAAAGTGAGCTTGTGTGTGTGTTTGTTATGCATGAGGGCAGGGTGAAGTCACGATGTAGGAATGTGCCTGGGCCAGACAAGCAAACACGGCCCAGATGACTCTGAGGGAATCCTTGGCACACCCTAACAGGGAACCCCTTCCATCCCTCATCTCTTTCTGTCTTTCCCACCCTCCTTCCTCCCACAAAGGTTGTGTTTGTGTTCAGGCCAACGGTCGGGCCCAGAAATGCCTACAGCATGTTCAGATTCACTCTTGTTCTCTGGTTTGAGGTCAGTTTAGCAATTTCCTCAATATGTGTGAGGCAAAATGCACCTAGATCAGCAGAAACCTGCACCTAGAACTAGCGAGGTAAAGCGACAGTAGGACAGCATGATAAACACACACACACACACACACAGAGCTGGAAAGAGAGGGAAACACAGGGCCATTACTCCCCCTGTCCTGCCACCCACTTTTTCCACACCACTGGAGGAATATGCTGCTGCTCTGCAAGGTGATTACTTTCCACAACAGACTTCAGATGAGTTCATATTCCTATTACATAATATCATGTTGAATTAGAGCTGAAGCCGGTCGCATATGCGAGTGATTTACTCGCAATGTAGAGGGTTGCATAAGATAGTTTGATAATATTTTTAGGAGGTTGCTGTTTACTTTGTTAATGCTCTGAATGAACTCGAACATTCTACTCTCATTCTCAGAAATATACAACTCTGAAATTAATACTTTAATTCAGCAAGGATGCATTAAGGATGTATTAAACAGAATCAGTAAAAACATTTATGTTGCAGAAGATTTCTTTTTCAGATAAATTCTGTTCTTTTGAGTTTTTTTTTTTTAAATCAAACAATCACCAAATCAGCACTGGGAATGATTTCTGAAGGAATGTGACACTGAAGACTGGAGTAATGGCTTCTGAAAATTCACAGGAGTAAATTACTTTTTAAAGTATATTAAAATACAAAACAGTAATAACATTTCACAATATTACTGTTCGTACTGTATCTTTCAAAAAGAACAAAAAAAAAATCATACTAGCCCCATACTAACTAATTTTGAACTACAATTTTAAAACGAAAACGAAAATTCTTATGTAGTTATTTCAGAGCTGCAATACAAAATTCTAAAGTAGTAAAAAATGTAATACATAATTCTAAACTACAAAATTCTGAAATACTTGGTTTTAAACTTTTTAAATCAGAAGCAGAAATTTTGCACTAGAATATTATGAAATATGTGGTTTTAAAGTAGAATTTTTTTTATCTATAATTCAAAATATTGAACAGATTTGATAAGGTCAGGCAGTGCTTCTGTAGCTGGGAATTCAGAGGAGCAAGAAAAACTGTATGGGATATTCTTGCTTCCTGTAATGTATGCACAGGGCCCTTAAAAAGAAAAGAATGACTCACAGTTATCGGAGCATTTGAAGTACATCACTGCACTTATATCACATAGACGGAGCTCTCGACAGCAGATTCTCAGGCTCTCTAGTACAGACAGATCTCATAGCCTGAGGAAAGATGAAGAGAAGAATCTGCTCTGTTCTTCAAAGCAGAACATACTCTTTCATGCCTTTCTCCCTCGCTCTCATTCACTTTTACATCTGAAGAAATCTCATTCGTCTTGTTTAATTACGAAAAAACTTTAAAAAGCTGAATAAGACCGAACATTATTAAGTAAACATGCGGTCACGATTTCTTGTATTTTTCCCCCATACAATTTTTTCCAAGTGTTGCTGGAAATTCAGTCATTGATGGGCCAAATGTGTGCGTTAAGACTGTTTGGATGTGTGCCGCCTTTTTTGAAAGGGAAATGGGAATCTTGATGCTTTACCGCTGTGTAATTTCACTGCTGCAGGTCTTCTGCCATGAGCCAATTTCATCTTGGTTTCCACTGCACGTGCATCGAGCCTGTTCCCAACTGCAGAACCATGAAGACGTCATGACTTGCGTGACCTGTTCCCAGCCTTTCCCTGAATGTATGATTGTGAGACAAAAATTGTGTTAATCAAGAATGAGAGATCAAAGGAATCAGATATTTGTCTCAATAAGGCAGGGAAAGCCCCCTTTCCATAAGTGAGAGTCAAGAGACAAAGGCAAGTGCAATCAAGTTGTTCTTGGTTATCAGAACTGATGTGGATGCAGGCTTTCACTCTGAGCAGAATGGCAGGGAAACTCCTGATAGTATCTGCACAAAGCAAAGTTAAACTTGACCCAAGTACACACAAACACATGCTTGTTGGAGTTCAGGAACACCCTTTATTTTCTCTCGCTATCTTTTGGGTCGGTTCCAAGGATTTTCCATTGTGCTTTCTCTAGGTCCATTCATGAACAGTCTCCCAGAAACAAACTGTTCTTGTACACTTCTGCATACATTTGTCAGTTGTGATTAATTAGTGAAATCACTTAATAGTCAGATGCTCTAATAGAGTGTCGTAATTGCACCTATAGCAGCAGTCAGTCTGAACTGATTATTAATGAGGCCAGTCTTTCCCCACGCAGACGGACATGCATGCTAAACGGCTGCGAATCCTCAAGATTTCAGAGTAGAGCCTCAACAAAGAGGGCATCTGTGTTGTAATTATGATGCGTGTGTGTGAAAGAGAGAGGTCCGTAAAGCTCCGCCCCCTCCCACTCTCCACATGCTCTTCGGCTCCCACACGCTCTGACTCGAGAACCTTCTAGAACTGACTAAACAGCAGTGTGTAGGCCACAGAGCACATCTATGTCGTATGACTCTTGTACAATGCCAGAAATGTTTGTTTCATCATGAAATTCTCCCTCTTTCTGAAAGGAAGCACATTCACTAAGCAAACGCCATCACAGTTGGTGGTCCATCTGTACATTTTCCACCCCAGATGATATTCTTTGCGTGCAAAGGTTGTGGTTTACATTTAGTGAGCCGTTTGTGAATGTACCTGTTATGGGTTTTATTACATCACTGTAGAAGTTTTTTATTACATCACTGTAGAAGTTTTTTTTTAAATAAATATTTTGTACGTTCTTTTTTTTGTGATAAGTGAGGATGATATTATAATTCTGGCCCATACCTATAAGCTGATAATTTTATTGGCCAATGAATGATAAATATCTGATATTAAAATCCTATAGTATTTTGTCACATAAAAGACATAAAAAAAGAATCATTTGACATGAAAGTTGATGTGTACAAGTTTGTTTATGATAGTGTATTTATTTAGGCATCACAACATTAAAACGTATACAGTATTGAAAATTATAAATTTTGAGATATGTCATCTCTGCCCCTTTTTTCTACAATCAACCTTTTTGTGTTTTTAAAGATTAACATTAAGTGAGTGTTAGATGCTTCAAAGGTATTGCAGCTTGTTTTGCATTGTAGGAATCTTTGCAGGGAATAGCTCAGACACTGCAAAAATCTCATATCTATTCTGCAGAGAGAAGTAGTCCATTAATCCTAAATCAATAATTGTCTACGCTGATCTGTAATCTTCTGGTTTAGTATTGCGCTGCATGTCTCTGTGTATTTAACATTCAGGCAAAAAATGAAGCCAAACTCGCACTATCACGGGCAATGCAGTGTGATGTAAAAGAAACTGTTTAAACACCGTTTTTACCGTATGGCCTTTCTAACAGAATACCCTCTGTTTTGTCCTCTCTTTCTCTCTCTCTCCCTCGTACCCTGCCTCTCATTCCACAACGGATTGCCTCGCTGTGTCTTGACTGACAGAGCTCCCAGCCGAAGAAGGTAAATATTGATCTTTCCATCAAGTTGTTACTGCTCTCTCTTTATGGGTTGCACCGTTAGCACGGGCTCAGTCATTCAGTTTTACTAGAGAGAGGTAAACTTTAAAACTTACTTTAAGACACACATGCACAAACACATGCACTGCGTTACAGCTGTGTGGTTTAACTTGACACCCACTTGTCATTGAATACTTTAACATTTTGTCGGTCTGTTTGTCATTCTCATATTTGTCTCTCTCACAGGTAAATCACTGTGGGAGTTGGTGGTGGAGCAGTTTGAGGACCTCCTGGTGAGGATTCTGCTGCTGGCAGCCTGCGTGTCTTTCGTAAGTGACTTTCTTTCTGGTTTAAATGTGATTCAGAAATTGTATTTTATTCCCAGCACAATAAATAGTATGACAGCCAGACCCCACCGTAAGTTTTATAGCAGTTATAGTTTATGCAGTTGGTGAGGTAATGCAGAAAACAAGACAGAATGAATTGCCGTCACAATCTATCACATCCAGTTTGGTGTGCTAAACCTCAAATTTCACTAAATGATTGTCAATAATCAGAGCACGGAAGAGAGATTAAGTGAGAGATGGATTTTTTTTAAATCTCCCCTTTTCATTTTTAAAATCTCTCTTTGTAGTCAAATGATATATGTAAAACCCTCGCCAGGACTCATTTGTGTGGTTTAAGGTCATTTACCTGGGTGTCTTGTGCTTTCACTAGAGAGCACAGGTAAATGAATGAGGTGACTTAAAGTCAAAGCTCATTTGTCCATAAACCATGTCAGAAAACTCCAAAGAAACTAGATGTGCACTCAGCATTTTTTCAGTTAGGCCTTGGAAAGTAAGCATTTTCAGCGCTGCATGTTTATCACCTGCAAGATTGGTGTAGCAGTTTATCTCAATGGTGTTACGTCAGGTATAAGTGTAAAACTACATACTTTCATAATCGACTACACATTTGAGGAAGCACTGTACAATACGACTCATTTAGGGTCTGATTTACCAAACATTTGATATGGAGTCAGGGCTCGAAATGAACTTTTTTACTTGGTAGCACTGGTGTTTCCAACTTCAAAAAGTTAGGAGCACCAGCAAAAATTTAGGAGCACTCACCAAAAATGTATGAGCATCACAACTACAAATTATATATTAACAGATTTTATCCTTACATTCTTAACTTTAATGCAGATTTTGTATTGGTTAATATTAGCTGTCAATCTGTCAGTCACTGCTTTTCGCTAACTACCGCGAGAAAAAGAAAGGGCTGAAGAAGAGAGAAAATGAAAAGTACACTGACAGATTTCTTTTGTAAACAACCTAAAGTTAAGCTCTTCTTTGGTGAGGGTTAGGATGGTGCATGCGGTGTTAAATTTTACATTCAGCTCTGCCAGTTGCACCGAACGGCTGGCAGCTAGGGGTGTGCAATATTGACAAAAAATTATATCTCGATGTTTTCTGGGATTTTATCGATAACAATAATTTGACTGAGTGGGTCAAGTGCAAAGACCGCAAGTGTGGGTATTTGGACAAGGCTACTAAGGCTACAGAGAAGTTAGTTTTTTTTTTTCAGGGTTGGCGCTAAACTCTGCAGGACATCGGCACTCCAGGACCGACGTTGCCTACCCCTGAACTATATGAAATGATGTAAAGGCCCCATATCTTGATTAGGTGTGTTTTTTTTGGATTTTGCAATATGTCAAAATATGTCAAACCGCACATCGTAAAACAACAATTACGAAATGTGTAGAACAGCGGAAAGCAGTGACTGGGTGATTGACAGCTAATATTAACCAATCTAAAATCTGCATTAAAGTTAAGAATGTAAAGATGAAGTTTAATTGGTTATGTAGCCTAACGTTTCATAAAATGGCAGACAGGTCACCGTATCAACACACAGAAGGCACATACTCTGAACGTTTTTAGAGAAATGAAAACAGGTCGCACAACAACAATTATATGCACTCGCACAAATGCTCCCAAGTATATTTTGAGGTCGCACAGATTAAATTTCGGGAGCATATGCGACCAAAATGGTCGCAATTTCGAGCCTTGGGAGTGTACAGTAGGGCACGCTCTTATGTAGATGCTGCACAACAGAATGGAACAGAACAATCATGATGCGTTTATCAAAGTTGAAGAATTTTTAAATTGACACGTCATCCTAAAAATGCAATGATCATGGTGCAAGATGCAGAAAAAACAGTGCGAGACAGGGTGCAAATAGGATGAATTTAGAAACCCAAATCATCTCGCGTTTGTTGTGTCAAGTCTAACAGCCGTCTCACCCTCTCAGCTGGCTGAAATTTGCTCTGAGAAGTTATGTCTGTAAATTCATGCCAGTTAAAGAACCATTTAGAATAACCATAGCTATAGCTATAATAATAATAATAATATGTACTACCTTTTAAAAGTTTGAGGTCAGTAATATTTTTAATGCTTTTGAAATAAACTCTTATGCTCATCAAGAAGACTACATTCATTTGATCAAAAATACAGAGAAAAGTGTAGTATTGTGAAATCTTATTGCAATTTTAAATAACTGTTTCCTATTTTAATATATTTTAAAATTCTGTTTATTTAAAACACATCTGTCACTTTTGATAAATTTATTGCATCCTGACTTTTTCTTACTGTCTCTAAACTAGAGTCAGATTTGAGTAGATTAGATTTGAGTAGTAGATAAACTATTCTTATGCTGTCATGTAATGATTGTGTTGCTGTGGTTCTGTTGAGCAGGACACCAGACTTTCCAAAACTCTGACTTGTTAAACTGGTGAGCACAGTCTGTTTTTCTTATTGGCTTTTATGAATTTACCTTTTTATGAACTTTCCGTCTGACTTGTAGCAATAGGGGCCACGGTCGAACCACTCCAGCCCCCCACCGTTCTGTGAGAGTAATATAACATGAGCGCGCACATGCTCTTGCTCACCCGCAGTGGAACGGACAGTCAGACACACTGCTGTGGTTTTTGTGTACATACTTTTTGTTTCCAGACATCTGCGTTCAGTGTCTTCTTCAAGTACATCAGCATTTGGAGCTCTGCTCATGTCATCTATCATTGTGTCTTTCATCCATACTTTTATTGTCTTAACCGTGGTTAAATTCTTTGAGGCGAGCACCAGTCATCCGACCACTGGAGTCCTGTGGAACACTTGAAACTGATAGAAATATTGCATTAGACCTCCCAGAAAGCCTTGTGTGTGTTTGTGTGCTAGACAAATGCTATGGTGCAATGGAAATACTCCGGGGAGATCAGCCCATTCTTGGAACTCATTTGTGTGCCTTTTTGAATATATTAAAATCTTTAGCATTCAGCTTTCCTGACTTTTTTGCATGTTATGAGAGCAAAGCCGTCGGTATCTAAGCGACGGGGGAGCCGCAGAGGCAAAAATGTTTTTTTTTTTTTTGTGAAGTGTTGTGTTATGAGGGTATGATAGCCTGACTCATTCTAGAACAGCATGTGCTGGGAATGAGAGCTATTGGATGGAAACAAATAGTGCAGCCATGCGACTGCTGGTCCCAAGAAGCCCGAAATGGTTGCCCATTTTCATTTCATTTCATTTCAGATAACTAGCTGTATTGCTTCTGTCCTGATAAGTTTTTCATTCCTTTTCTGTCATCTTTCATTTTTCAGGTCAGCTGTGTTTCTAACATCCTTCTTGCATAGATCTTGTCCATGCATTACTGGTGTACAGCGCTCTCCGCCTTATCAGTCATGGCTTCAGAAGATCTCTGGCAGATTGTACATCAGTATAATGATATTTAGCTATTTTCTGTTAGACCTCAATATACATTACATTTACATTTAGTCATTTAGCAGACGCTTTTATCCAAAGCGACTTACAAATGAGGACAATAAAAGCAGTCAAAGCTAACAAAAGAGCAACAATATATAAGTGCAAATGACAAGTCTTAGTCGTTTCTTGAAGATGGCTAAGGACTCAGCTCCTCGGATTGAGTTGGGCAGGTCATTCCACCAGGAGGGAACAGTATATCATTTAATATAAAATGAGAATCTTAAACACTCGAGACTTCAGCACAGCACTGCACGTCATCAGAGAAAAGGTCACTTGAACAATGGATAGACTTCCTGTATTTAAATGGTAAAGAGAATGCCCGCCGAGAGGCTCTTCCAATTGATGATTTGAGAAAAGCTTCTCAGTGGAGCAGTTTTGAAGGAGTTTTTATGCTTCCAGGGGTGGGGTGAGATTTATGAATTTAGGTACTACTTCAACATGTGAAAATTTGTTATTATAAGAAACCTTTCCTAAGGTCAAATTTTGGTCACTGTGAATAACTTTTAGCTAGTGATGGCATGAAAACTTTTAATTTATGTTTTTGGTATAGTATTCACTGTACTTTCAGTTAAAAAAAAGTGAAGTTGGGAGTTTGGGTAGGCCATCAGATTCTAAAACCTCAAAATAAACCTCAAATCTTGGTCACAGTGTGCTCAAATTGATCCAAATACAGTTGTCAGTTGTCTTGTAATTGTAGGGGAATGATTTTATGGTGTCTTAAAGGGATAGCTCACCCAAAAAAGTAATTTTTTTCATTATATACTTACCCTACATATCTTTTAGAACCTGACTTTCCTCTGTGGAACACAAAAGAAGATGCTTTGAAGTCTTTGAAAAAATGTTCAAACTAATAGTGGTTTATTTGCCATTGTTTGTAAGCGGAACCGATCTAGTCAGTCCATTTGTATTCTGTTTGAAGTGTAAAAACTCGAGGGAATGCAGAGAGGATCTACAGTCTACTGATACTTATGAGTGAATAGACCTCAGTCAGACAAGTTGCCCAGAGCCATGACTTGACAGGATTTAGCTGAGCTCTGTGATCTAAACTCTAAGCCACTCATCTGTGTGGCTTTCCTCAATATTTCAGTAATTGTCATCTTTCCACTCATTTTGTTTTATGAACTCCTTTTTGCTCTTCATCACTTTCTCATTCTGCCTCTTCGACTATTTTTGGTCTTTGCATTCACTCCCCCCTCATTTGCCTGCCCATCTTATTTCACAGTTACTCGGTGACTTAAAGAAGCCTCAGCTTGGGACCCATCAGTTTGTAATGAAACGTTAAAGACAGACTGTGGAGGACACCAGGAAAACTTGTCTGTAAAAAAAGTACATGAAGTGCCTAAAATTATTAGTGTATTCATGGCCATACAACTTAGCCCATCCCTTATCTTTTTTTTTTTTGTCATCGCTCTCTTCCACTTTAAAGGGATAGTTCACCCCAAAATTAAAATTCTGTCATTAATTACTCACCCTCATTTCGTTCCAAACCCGTAAGACCTCCATTCATCTTTGGAACACAAATTAAGATATTTTTGATGAAATCTGAAAGCTCTCTGACCCTGCATATACAGCAACGCAACTGATATGTTTCCAGACCAAGAAACGTAGTAAGGACATCAGTAAAACGGTCCATGTGACATCAGTGGCTCAACTTCAATTTTGCGAAGCTACGAGAATACTCTTTGTGTGCAAAGAAAACAAAAAGAACATAATTTATTTAACAATTCTTCTCCCCAAGTTAATATATTACGCCATTTTGAAGAGTACCCCAACGCATGCTCGCTTTCTCCTGAACGTAATAAACATAATCAGTTGTTTACGTTCAGGAGAAAGCACACTACGTTTCTGGGTCTGGGAGCATTTCAGTTGCGCTACTGTCTATGCAGGGTCAGAGAGCTCTCCGATTTCATCAAAAATATCTTAATTTGTGTTCCGAAGACGAACGCAGGTCTTACAGGTTTGGAATGACATGAGGGTGAGTAATTAATGACAGAATTTTCATTTTGGGGTAAACCAACCCTTTAAGACATCGAAAAAGTCAATATCATTTTTTTTTTGCTGCCTCTAGCTATTCTTTTAAAGAAATTGTTGGCTTCTAATGCCATTGAACAAATCTTTTTAGGTAAACTCACTCCATACTTTCTGGGAGTTTCGAACTCTGATGTGAAGTTGAACAGATGAACACTGTTAGAAATATAATGAACTTCAAGGCTGTCTCTGCATTCTATTCCAGCTGGATTTACACTCTAAATGTACCTTATCATGCATATTGCATGAACTGCTTTTTAGCTTATAAGGTAACTTGGGTTTTTCTGAAAATGCCTCCCACCCCGAACTCCCACATACAGTATCTGCCCGGGGCATGTACCTGATGGCATGATTTCACTGGAATATTTGTAATGGGTGTGGAATGATCCAGTATCTCGTTTCAGAACAGTCAGAGTCTGATGTTTATTGTGCTATTTATTTAACAGGGGTACTGTCGGGTCCTTGGGGTTCAACAGAAAGGACTTTTTCAGTTGTTTGTTTGTTTTAATACTTTGCTTTCTATGCCAACGGAAGATGTTTTTTATGTTTAAGAAAGAAGTCCGCTCTCCAAGGCTGCATTTGTTTGATCAGAAAAAGTACAGTAAAAGCAGTAATGTTGTAAAATAATATCACAAATTAAAATAACTTTTTTTCTATTTGAATATATTTTGAAATGTAATTTATTCCCGTGATGGAAAACTCACTTTTCAGAAGCCATAACTCCAGTATTCAGAAGGAGAAATAATTTGTAACATTATAAATGTCTTTACTGACACTTTTGATCAATGCAATGTGTCCTTTCTAAATAAAAGTTACAATTTCTTAATTAATTTTGTTTCCAAACTTATGCTAGTGGACCGAATGATAAACTGTGTATAAATATAGTGTGTCTATCATTTTATTTATTTTTAAGAGTATTTTTGAATACTTTAATTCTCATTTCAGTAACCTTAACAGAACTGAGCTTTGAATGTGAGGTAGGAGTAATTTATGTTGTGTTTGTTCATTAGGTGTTGGCACTGTTTGAGGAGGGGGAGGAGTCGACCACAGCCTTCGTGGAGCCTATTGTCATCCTGCTCATTCTGGTGGCCAACGCAGTCATTGGAGTCTGGCAGGTGGGTGTGTGTGTGGGCTGAGAAACTGAAGGACCACAAAGAATTTCAACTAATGATCAAATCTATCTTCTCGATGACGAAGAGTGAGTCTGCTTGATGTCCTACTGTTTAGCATTAGATACTTTACTACTACTGCTACTGCTACTACTACTACTACTACAACAGTCTTCTGTTCCTAAACATGACAAGTGATTATCAGGTGTTCAGATTTGTTTATTAGTGCGTACATAAGGATGTGACATGTAATTTACATTTATAACACAATATCTGGACACAGCAGTGGACAGCGTTGACAGTGTTAAGAGATTTACCTAATTATTGTAATCCTATTAATCCTATAATCCTTGTCATGCTATATTTGACTTCTATTTAAATTTAGAAATCGCATTTCTGAATTCTGGGAAATTGATTAAAGAGGAAAAGTTGTGTATGTTCACAAATGTGCTATGCCTGTTACACCCTATTAGAACTATTGATATTAATGATGCATCTGTCAAACTTTTGTCTGATAATTCTGTGGCTGACAACCGATATGATGGCCAGTACTTTATTTTTTTTAAATATTTGATTTATAATATTAATTTTAATATAATTAATTATATTATATTTTTAAATTAATATTATTTTTATATTCTAATATTCATTTTAATATTATAAATTATTTATTTTTATTATCTATTATTTTAAAGCTTTTATCAGAACATTCAAATGTACAGCAAGAGAACTAGATAACCATTTATTTCTTTTGAAACCTGTAGGAGTAGGCTACTGTTGTTTAGCCTAATCAGACCAATGGCATAAATGAAACAAAATGAAATACGGGCTGTGCAGTGCATGTGTATCCTTGCTGATCCCTTTGTGTGGTTTTGTATGGTCTCAGGAGCGAAATGCAGAGAATGCCATCGAGGCTCTGAAGGAATACGAGCCAGAGATGGGCAAAGTCTACCGCATGAACCGCACTGCCGTCCAGAGGATCAAAGCTCGAGACATTGTGCCTGGAGATATTGTGGAGGTTTCTGGTAAGCTTGGACCTGTTTCTACTCTTTCCTGTTCCCTCTCATAATTTTCCCTACTCTCTCTGTCTATTTGATAAAACCTCATCTGCTCTCAGTCAGAGGTACTCAAATCTGCAGAGAGATTTTGTTTGTGGAACAATAAGGATACTCCACAGCCTCCAGCTCCAGAGTCCTATGGACATTTGGAGGTTTCTGCTGATCATTTACCCATGTGGTCTGACATAATATGCAGTGGAGGTGGCCTGGTCCTTTTTTTCCCCATCTTCCAGTCATCACCACCTCTCGCTGTACCCAAAACACACAAACACGGGCTGTCGTTTTCCCTAGTCTTCCCATTGGCCTATGTGTGGCTGCCCAGAGTGTGTGTTTGTGTGCATTTCACCGCAACTGTGCCCTGAACGGGAGCCCTTCAGGGTTTCTCTCTCTCGGTGTGTGTGTGTGTGTGTGTGGGCTCCTTGCCAAAAACTTGAAAGCAGAGCAGGAATATCCCAGACTGTCTTACGTAAGTGGCTTTCCTGTGAGTATGATGGTGCCAAGCAGAGACATGCAGGAAAAATCAGTGTGTGTGTGTGTGTGTGTGCGTATTCTGTTCATTGTACAAAGCTGAAAAGTGACTAGTACTCTTTCTCTTTCTCTCTTACCTCTTTTTGAAACACAGTTTTTTTCCACACTGTCAGTCCCACCGTTCTCCACCTTCATGTGACTACAGGTTTGCCAATGCCTCCCTCACACATACAAACATGCCCACTCTCTGTTAGGGATCCTGCCAATGTATATGTAGACACTGAGATAAAAATAGCCCTGTTGTGTTTCTGTTATGACTTGACCGAATCTGTGCATCACACTCACAATTATTAAGCTAGTCTCAGCTTTAAAGTCATAATTTTTTGCTTCTTTAAACTCCTGCTTGCTAATGATCTCCAGTCAGCGTCAGTCAAGTGTGGAGTAGAAGAGGTGAGGGGAAAGGAGACGACAGCAAGGATCTGCTTTTCACTATTACAGTAAAAACAAAAGAAAGGTCAGACTAATAATTCCTATGTTACACCGCAAGATTTCCTGATTCATGTTTAAGAGCATCCGCATTCATTCAGAAACATGGATGCGGCCACATCGCTGTGAATTGGAGTGAAATTGAGACTGGTGCGGGGGGAGTGAGAGGGAACGTGTGTACGGAGAGATGCAAAATGTGAGGGAGGTAGAGAAGGGAGAGCGGTGCGAGAGCGCAAAGCGTGAAAGACAGATGAGCAGGAGGGAGCGATAAACGCAGCAAGATGCAGAGAGAAAGAGAGGCAGGCGGGAATAAAGAGATGTGGATGGGATGTGGGTTACATTACCTGTTTTAGCACGGTGGTAACAAGCGCCTCTTTGTTCAGGTCCACCGTTTGGACTTATGCCTTGACAAGCCCGCATTCCAGCGGCCAGATTTTCCTCTTCACGCATGTACACACACTCCCGCTGTCAGACTTCACCCCTTGACACCTATGAGCCATGTCACCATGGTAACGGCCACAGAGTCTCTCCCATGTCAAGGTCAAACTGACAGACATGTAAAGTAACTATCAGACATCACTGTCAGTTCAGATGTTTCCAGCATCAAGTTTCTGTCCTTCCTGAAAGCAAAAATTGTGCGACAGCATGATGAAATTGCACCAAATCGGTCCATATTTTAAGTCATGTACAGCTATGTTAATATTCAGCTATGTTGAATGGGATTCTGGACGAGTGAGATGTAACTGGGGGATGTAACAAGCAAAATGCAATAAAATAAAAAATAATGCAACCATCAAAAGTTGTGCATTGTGGTTTGTGCCTGGAAAAGAAAGCAAATCAGCTTTTCATATAAGAATTAGGATTCATTTTTATTATAAATAGGAATTATTATTATGTTGATAGCCCTAGTTTTTGTTAATCTTTGGGTTTACACAAGGAAAATTGAGTAAACGTAATGCCAAATTAATACAAATTAAATATTTACCACATTTTACAACATTTTAATTTTCACAGTAAATGTATATTTAAAGATAAAAAATATATATTTAACTGCCTTGTGTTTTAGAAAGGTGGTCCTTTGCAAAGGAGTTCTTTGTATCTAGGAGTCATAACATCAAAAAATGTTGACAAACCCTTATCCTAGAGCATTTTGAACAAACTTTTTTGTTGAAAAAAAAAATTTTTGTTGCTGTGTAGTTAAACACAGTGGCCAGTTTGATAGATATTTTTGGATTGTGAGGGAGATTTTTGGCATTTTCCTCTTCCTGAGGCCTTGAGCACTTCCCAGCCTGCAAGCTGAACAAAAACTAGACAAGGTGAATTAGTCCGGGGGGAGAAGAGGAGAGGTGTTTCCACTCCAGAGGTCTGCAAGAGTGGAAACGGCTGGCACTCTATGTATCTTCTGTACTTCGTTATCATTGGTAGTGGAGGAAAGCGAGATGCCACTTAGGTTTAAGATCCGTCCGCTAGTTTATAGCCACGAGAATCCACTAACGAGGTGTAGACACATTCACACACATGCTGAGCTGCTTGTGCTGAGTTCATTGGTTATAGTCGTAGCATTTAACAAGTCCTGTTCGGTAAGTGGGAAGCGCTGGCAGGACAGAGGTGTTGTCAGCTGCATCTGCTGAAATATTTCTCAATTTCTGTCTAAACTGACTATGCCGATGACATAATCTTGTTGCTAAGCTCTATCAAACATGTGTAAGCAAACACACAACCCCAACCTAAAAACCCTTTCACTTTCTCTGGAGGTTGAATGAAAATTACACATCGGAAAATGGCGCTTGTGAGAACTATAAATTGGTTACTAGAGAAAAAAAAAATCAAAACAGATGGCAACCAAAAATATAACCAACAACACCCATTCCCCTCTCCTCGCAGAGTCTTTCCTGGACCCGCCATTCGTGAGTGGCAATTCCATCGGAACTTTTGGTGCGGACAACCAAGAGAATTGGAGGTCGGAAAACTGTGTTCAGCCATTTTCTTGCATGTATGAGTACTATAGATATTTATAGATTATTTACACTTTTCAATTTCCAGTTAGCCCGGCATTGTGTCAGCGTTCGGCCAACATTATGTTTGCGGTAATCACAGTGTCCGAAGTGGAACTTTCCCTCGACTGTTGCGGAGGCTCAAAAATAACATTCTCACTCCATTAGAATACAGAAAGCCTGCAGATTTGGAAAGACTTTAGTTGTTTTTTCACGCTCTTTGGGATGAGTAGCAGTGAAGCATCGACTGTTTTTTAAAATAAATTCCCTTCAGTCCCATCATCTTTTAGTCAAACCCACAGGCTGTTAGAGACCGTTTTGATCAGCATTTGCAAACATCTTGAACTCGCCAGCCTCTGTTATTACACCGTTCCACGTTTACAAGTAAGCATGCGTCACCCGTTCTAATCAAGTTTATGCCCCATGTCCATGGAGGCCTGTTTCCTGCTATCAGATGCTTGCCATCTACTGTCATAATGTCTGTGTATATTTAGCTCACTTTGCATTGTTCTGGCTCGGTATGGCGAAAAGCGGTTCTCATTTGCATTTAGATGGCTTCAGTACCCATTCGCAGTGAGACCGAGTAGGTGGGAGACACCGCTAAAGGGGGAGAGAGAGAGCAATAAAATCCAAGAAAGAGAAGAGAAAGGTCCATCGTTCTGGGAGCATAAACAGTCTCCTGCCCACCGTGCCCTCTCTATCCCAACTCCCACGCAGAGCAGCCCCTGATGGGAGTGTTGTCTCCCTCGCCAGAGACCCCAAGGCTGATGTGAGCCATTCCTGCGACGTGGGAGGAAGAGAGACCGCACGGCTGAGAAATCATGTCCAGAGGGTTGGAGCAGAAAGAATGGAAAAAGAAAGATGGGATGAGAGTTTTACTGTACATGATAGTATTATGCAACATCATGTGACTATGACTAACAAATGATTTATTGTGCAGCAAAACAACAAAAACACAGACTGACGATAACTTTTTTTTTTGTCCTGTGAAAAAGTTGACATTCAAACTTCTTCAGAGTTTCACTTAAGCATGATTCTTTCTAGACTGTCTGGACCACTCATCCACTATCTGTCTAACAGTGTGTAAGAGACTAATGGGAATTGTGGCTGCTCTCTTGCATGCCTTGCTGCCCCCAGGCACCTCTAGCTCAGCCTAAGGGCTTAAATGTAGTATAATTACAACACTAAGGGTCTCTAATTGCTGTAAAATGTCCTTTAAGTGCCCCCGCAGCCTCTTTGTCCTGGTCCAGGAGCTATATGACATGGGGATGAGAATTTGCAAGTTCTCTGACACCCACCCATATATATATAATATATAGTAGATGCGTATATAGTATGATGTCTGTGTGTGTGTAAATGTATCAGTTGATGTTTTGAACTTTCTATTTATTAAAGAATCCTGAAAAATGTATCAGTTTACAGAAAAGTATTAAGCAGAGCAGCTGTTTTCAACATTGATTATAATAAGAAAAGTTTGTTGAGCACCAAATCAGTGTAGTAAAACATTCTGAAGAATCCAAAGAAGAGTGTTTGTATATGTTGAATGATGGCTTGAATTCAGAGGAAATCTTGGGAGCTTTTGTTGGAAATTTGTGTTCAGATTCCATTGTGTATATGCCATGCCATAGCTCACAACAAATTGTCAAGGCTTTTGTTTAATTGTAGTTTTCAGGAAAAAAAAAGAGGCTAATTTTTGTCTTTTCCTCATTTTCAATATGCTCGATTTGTGATTTGCTGTATCACCCTTTGTTTGAGCTGTGAATGCACAAGCAGATCCCTGCAGCTTGTGTGATGAGTATATATGAAGCTTTGTCTTGATTTCTCAGGTAGGAAGGAGCAAAGGTTCATTAAGTCAAGCCACTACACAATATCTACTGCTCAAAGCCTAAATGACTACAAGAGCTCACAAAACCCAGTTGAAAATGACACCTATTGACTGATTCTGTCTCATCTAACTGGCTGGGCTTTTCCCACCTTGTTTTTTTCTTTTCTTTTGTATTAGAAACTTTTTTTCTTGTAAACATAGTGCATGAACCGAATATTGATCACTCCGTGTACTCCCATCAACTGGCTATCGAGCGGTGTTCCAGTGTGTCTGCAGTTAGTCTTCGAGGTGGTGTCTCTCTCGCTCTTTCACTTTTTTTTCCCTTTTCAGTTTCTTTTTTGCTTTGTTTCAGGCTTTGTGTCCTAGTAGCTCGGCTTCGATCTGTTGTAATTAAGTGTTTACCTGGAAAACAAGAGGTCAAGAACAGCCTTAAATGATGGCTGTGCAGTGGCCGGTCTTATTTCATGTTTATGATTGCAGTTTTGACCCTTCAGGCATATGTCCTACACACCTTTTTCGACTTGTCTCACATTCATCAGTAATGTAGGAGTGTCTTTGCCTGTTTTTTGATGAAGTAACTCTCAACCCATTTTGTTTTATAGTTGGAGACAAGGTGCCAGCAGATATCAGGATCACTTCAATCAAATCCACCACCCTGAGAGTGGACCAGTCCATTCTCACAGGTACTGTGGACGTCTGAGATGACCAGCTTAGCATTTCACTGCTCAGTTCTCGGTATGGCTTGATTTAAAACTACCAATGTGTTCTTTAGGCGAGTCTGTGTCTATTATCAAACACACTGATCCTGTGCCAGATCCACGAGCTGTCAATCAAGACAAAAAGAACATGCTGTTTTCTGTAAGCATTTCACTTCCTGTTTTGAGAAGAGAACTTTATCTCATGTGCATATAAGCTGTATATTTGCATATAAGAATTACCTACCTCATAGCATTTTTAGTCTTGTTATGCATTACATAATTATTCTTTGCTTTCTTTGTGTTTTTATTATTTTTTTTCTTTGTCTCTCTAGTTTGCAGAATGTCATTATACTGTAGGGTATAATAAGACTTAAGAGTCTAAACATGCTCTTCCTGTCTGCGTTCGTTTGCGGTCATTCAGATGCTATAAGTAGGCATGCATTTGTCCGCTCTCAATCCACTTAGGTTGCGCTAACATCATCTGGGGATAGGGAACACCCCAAGTGACGTTATTGGCATAGAGAGTGATAGTATAACGTCAGAGTTAATGCAGTCTGCCTGTTTTCTTCTTTAGTCGTTTAAAATAAACTGTATATGGCCTATGTGCTTTTATAGTCCAGCTTTATGCATTTTCCAACACATCGTGGTAATGAAAGATGTAGTTTCCTATTAGTCGAAAATATCCCTAATGACATTATAGCCTACTCCACACAAGTCAATGATTTTTCCAAGCTACGTTTTATAAAATTATATGGGACTGAGGAACTTCTGATGCTGCTGTTATTGTTTCCAAGTCTGCAAAAGTGTAAATTTAGATTTGAAAGGTCTTTTGGTGGCTTTGTTCCATTTAAGTGTATATGTGTTTATATATGCATGTTCTGATGTTTTCCAAAAGGGCACAAACATTGCTGCAGGTCGGGCTATCGGTGTCGTTGTCTCCACCGGCGTTTCCACCGAAATCGGCAAGATCCGCAACCAGATGGTATCAACCGAACAGGAGAAGACCCCGCTGCAACAGAAGCTGGATGAGTTTGGCCAACAACTCTCGAAGGTCATCACCCTCATCTGCATTGCCGTCTGGGTCATTAACATTGGCCATTTCGCCGATCCGGTCCACGGTGGCTCGTGGATCCGAGGTGCCATCTACTATTTCAAAATAGCTGTGGCCTTGGCAGTGGCAGCCATCCCGGAGGGTCTTCCAGCTGTCATCACCACCTGCCTGGCATTGGGCACCCGTCGAATGGCCAAGAAAAATGCCATTGTCCGTTCTCTGCCCTCAGTGGAGACGCTGGGATGCACCTCCGTTATCTGCTCAGACAAGACGGGGACCCTGACAACCAACCAGATGTCTGTCTGCAGGGTGAGTGATGTGGCTGTTCAAGCCAGATGCAGAGTTGATGTCTCATTCAGCATCAGAACTGATGTCTGCGGGTAGATCTTGATTTTATGTATGGGTAGATGACAGCTTCGTTTTTCATTCTCAGTCGTCTGCTGACATATGGTCCTGTGTGAGCTTTTTTCTTTTTATATAGAACTGAAACAACACAGATTTGAACCTATTTTTTTCATACATTTACAAGAGGTGACTTATTATGCACTATAACCCGAGCCAGAACCATTTTCAAACTGTCATGAAGTGAGGCAATGGAGGTCGCCTAAAAATTGCATTTTATTTTCAAACTTAAGATAGATTCCCCTGAGGAATTTTCCCCCTTTTTTGTGGGGGGGATAGACCCTTGAGGCCAGAGAGCATCATATGAATTCCTTTCCTACTGATTCCAGGCCTGTGTGTGTACCCTGTTTCTGTGGTTTCTGGTGCACTGGCAGGTGGGTTTCACAGGCCTGGATACTACAGTGGTGTTTACCATCAGAGCAGGTCTTTGATGCTGTGCCAGGGCCTCTTGTACAGAGCTGAGTGATGCAACAGCAGCAGCTTTCTCTGGCTGCCATATGGAAGACCACAGAAACATACCAGGCACAACACAAGAGTTGAGAGGGAAAGAGAGAGTTGGAAGTACTAGACTTGGTGGGATGCTGAAAAGCAGTCCAGAGCCATTTCAAAGACTCAGTTGCACTTTTTAAGTGCTTAGAGACATGGCGTAATTATTAGGTTCTTGTCCAGTGTACTTTTTTTTTTACATGTTCCCTTGTATTCTTTACTTAAAAACAACAACATCTCTTTTTTGATGATGTGTGCATCAGTGCGTGGGTTGGGGATTAATCCAGCCCCTCCAGCAACCGTTTACTCACATGTAATCGCAATTTATTTTACATCAATACATTAAGACAGAAACTAAACTGCCTTCTAAATAGCCAGCTTCACAATGGTCCTCATCAGAGCACTAAAGTAAAACCGTTTAAATGCTAATTTATTATAATGTTTATAGAATATATTCAACATGTCAAAACTGCAGAAAAATAATCTGTGTATTTACACTGTGTGGCATCTGAAGTGCAAGCGCCATAGACTACCTTATTGATTATAATCGGGGGGGTGTTTTAGTTTTGTAGAATCACTCTGTTTGCTTTCAGTTGTATATTGTGTGTTCACACTGTTTAGTCTTAGTAAATAAAAAAATAATTCCAGTTTACAGACATGCTCCAAATTACAAATTCACTTCAGATTTACAGCTGCTTTTTGAGATGATTTTTTTGACACCATTGGAGCTGAATGATTGTTTAATCACAGTAGTTGTTAAATGTTATCTTGATTATTTGATAGTGCAGAGACATACACTACCATTCAAAAGTTTGGGGTCTAAGTTTTTTTTTTATGTTTTGAAAAGTCTCATGCTTACCAAGGCTGCATTTATTTGATAATATTACAATTTAAATGAACTGTTTTCTATTTAAATATATTTTAAAATGTACTATAACCACTGTAACTATAAAATGTATAATTTATAAAAATGTAACTTGGTTAAGCTGAAAAAGCCTTTACTCCAGTCTTCAGTGTCACATGATTCTTTCAAATATCCTGAACACTTATTATTATTACTATCAGCACAGAAAACAGTTGTGTTGCTTAATAGTTTTGTGGAAACTGTGATTTTTTCTTTCAGAATTCTTTGTTGAACAAAGTTTAAAATAACAGCATTTATTTGAATTATAATTTTTTGGTAACATTATAAATGACTTTACTGTCAGTTTTGATCGGTTTGCTGAATAAAATTATTAATTGCTAAAAAAAATATCTTACTGATCCAGACTTTTGAACAGTAGTGTAAGTTTGTATTGGTAGGCTGACTATTCAGAGAATGATTCAGTGGTGTACGTTTAGGGCAGGACTACATGTTTGTCCAATGGCAGTCAGGCAGAGTGTTTGGGAAACTGGTGTGAAAACAGTAGTTATTTTTGCAGTTGTATTTGGTGCCACTAATGGTGAAGTACACACTTCACCTTGAAACTTCTTGATCCGGTTAACCAATCACACCCTTATGAACTACCACTGATCTGTGTACTTGTTTCCTATAGAATTAGTTTCTTTCATTTTTCCCACTGTCATATCTTCACGTTCACCAAAGAGAGAAAATCAAGCTCCCATGTTTTTATTGGCATGACTGTACCACCTGTATTCAGAGACAGCACAGCCAAGAACCGCCATGTAGTTTCATTACTTGATCTTTTGTGTTTTAAGGTGTTGTGTCATCATTTCAGTGCCATCACTCTGGCCTAGAGGCTGTTCTTGTTATTACTGAGGTTTTCTACTGTTCTAAAGAAGGAGAGTTTGAACGTGCTACAAGCATTAGGCACCTTTCTATCCTTGAAGAATAATGAAGTGCTGTGGTCTCTTTTATGTCGTTGCTTTCTGAGAGTCAGGACATGTGGAAGTCACTCTGAGACACTCAAGATGTATGTTTGTGTTTGTATGCAATGGAAAATCCTCAACTTGTACAGGCAAGTCGGCAGGACGTGATTGCAACATCTTTTACGTTATATTCTTCTACAGCTGCAGACGTGGATTCATCAAGGCCACAGGCTTTCTGTCCAACCCCTGAGGTAGATCCGTGTACAATATTACAAGAACTGGTTCTCAATTCAGGCCATTTAAAGTCAGAGTTCAGGCCTTATATACATAGCTTTTTGTCACTATGTATTTCATGCTATTGCAAAAGTAGAGAGCAGGAAAGGTTTGGATAATTAATTCTTTTTCTTTCCACCATCTGTACCTCTCCCTCCCTTTTTATTAATTTATCAGACTCCTTGCATCTCCAGCTTCTAGTTTTGTGACCTTTATGATTTCAATTGGAAAATCATGATTGCAATATTGAAGTCATATCAAATCTTTTTTGGGGGGTTTTGTTTTCCAGTGTGGTGCTGCACATATTCATATAAAGCGGTCACTAGCATTTCCATTGTGAGCTACTCCATTGTTTTCTCTGTTTACAATGAAACCCCTATGTATGTTTGTGTGTGCTTTTTTGCGAAGTCCCATGGCATGGAGATTTTATATCCCTAGTTACAATGCCTCACTGCACGTGTGTGTGTGTGTGCTGAACGTCCGTCTGTGTGTCTCTGCCCGAGGTCTCTCCTGTGTTTAACAGCAGGGTGTTCCCTCTGTTCAGAAGCTGCTTAATTCCCTGCAAGTGCCCGGGAACCTTCCGGAAAGAGTCCCACTGCGCTGTGGTAAATATTTACGCAGTCCGCACCCTGATCCCAGACCTGCAACGATCAGAGCTCAAACATTAAGGGCGAGCACTGTAGTCAAACACCACAACATTCACTTTACCAGCTCTTCCTGGACACAGATTTAACCTAGTATCAACCTAATACATCCTATTTAAGGCGTAATTGAAATAATTAAAATAAGGCGTAATTCAATCGTAATTGAAACACTTTTAAAATGAAGAAGATTCACCTGTATCTTGGAAACAAAAACTCCTTTCAGGCTTAGTTATGTAACAGACTGTGCTATTCTTTCAAAATATGCACCAATATATTGACCAGATATATATAAACAGAGTGTGTGTTTGTATATACACATAGAGAGAGAGAGAGAGAGAGAGAGAGAGATGTGCATATATGGTATCTCATTAACATTTCATATCCATTTGTGTATAAATAAATGGCTTTATTTGTCGAGCAGCTGTAAATTAGCCATGATAATATAAAGTCGGCCAGACATTATTGTGAAATAAACTGCCATATGTAAATATATTGCTAAATATTTCTATATAAACACTTTCTGATTATCCTGTTAATATATGTAAAAACGCAGGGTCACACTTTATTTTAAGGTCCAATTCCTACTGTTAACAAACCATTTGCTATGACTTTTGCCTCAATAAACTTCTAATTTGCTGCTTATTAATAATTAGTAAGGTAGTTGTGAAGTTTAGGTATTGGGTAGGATTAGGGATGTAGAATATGTTCATGCAGAATATGTGCTTTATAAGTACTAATAAACAGCAAATATGTTAATAATAGGCATGCTAATAAGCATAATAAGCATTCCTTCTCATCCTCTTCCCGTCATAGCTTGGCCTTCTGCATCTCACCCAGTAAGGGATTCCCGCCTGCCATATTTCATTTCCCTCATATTTTTGTGCTCTGTCATTTCTATTCCTCTCACGCTCTTCCTTGCATCTGCTCCTGCTGCAGCATGATCCAAGAATGCCGTAGGAAGCAGAGTCGCACGTGTTTAGGAAGCCTAATGTGGAAGCCTAATATGGACAATTCACTGTAATGTACTGTATGTTGAACACTTTTTGGTATACCTGGCGCCTTTCGTGTTGCTTTTTATTTTGAAAAGAGTAGTGCTTGTTTTGATTGCCTTTTTCCATTAATATTAATAATAAATATAAATTAATATGAGACATTACCAAATCTCATACACATTTTAATGCATAGTACTGTCACATAGGAAGGAGACTGAGACAGTAAGAGCGTTATATGTATGTGTTTGTGCTAATTTGTCATCAACTCCCATTCTTCATGGTAGGGAACAGGTAACAATGTCAGCCTAAACCTGAAGCAGAAATTCATCACCTAAGAAGTCCCTAAAGAAAAGACATTTCACATGCGAGACAGAATTTTAAAATTGAGCTTGTGGAAATGCGTCCCAAATGGATTCAACATTCTGTTAAAGGGGTCATATGATGCTTTTTTAAAGATCATTATTTTGTGTATTTGGTGTAACAGAATATGTTGACATGCTTTAATGTTCAAAAAACACATTATTTTTCAAATACTGTACATTATTGTAGGTCCTCTATGCCCCGCCTCTCTCAAACGCTTCGTTTTCTACAAAGTCCCTCCTTCCGACAAGCGCAGTCTGCTCTGATTGGCCAGCTGACCCAGTGCATTGTGATTGTCCGAACACCGCAAGCACTCGTCGGAAATGTAACGCCCCTTACCATAATCGCCAGCTTCATCTTTCAAAATAAATGTAAAGACAGAGCCCGAAAGGGGAACAGAGTCGCGTGACAGACACAGTGATGAAGCTGGTATGTGTTTGCAGTACACAAGCCACGGTTAAGACAGCTGACTCCACTGTGATGTGACCCTGTCTCTCTCTCTCTCTCGCTCTCGCTCTCTCGCGCTCTCTCTCTCTCTCTCTCGCGCTCTCTCGCGCTCTCTCTCTCATACACACGCGCGTGCACACACACACACACACGATGCGCAAAACTCCGCATTTGAACAGTCAATAGCAAATACTTAAACTAATAACAAAAAAACAGTAGCTGATTCAGAAGCGCCACATTGTCATAGCAAAGTCAGAATTACCTCCTCTCCTAGGTTCACGAAACGGTCATCCATAAAATGCATTGCTCTTCTGTTGTAAGTGATCTTAAAGATGCCTAAATGCATTTACTTTTGGAAGGCCAAATAAAGTGCTTTAGCTTTCGCCTAGAAACACACAGCGTCTCCCTGACATAACTGCGGTTACTGAAACCACGCCTTCTTTCTTTGAGTGCACATGACTCCACTTTGATGTGACGCTGTCTCTCTCTCTCTCTCTCTCTCTCTCATACACACACACACACACACGATGCGCAAAACTCTGCATTTGAACAGTCAATTGCAAATACTTAAACTAATAACAAAACAGTAGCTTATTCAGAAGCGCCAGATTGTCATAGTAAAGTCAGAATTACCTCCTCTCCTAGTTTCACGAAACGGTCGTCCATAAAATGCTTTGCTGTTCTGTTGTAAGTAATCTTAAAGATTCCTAAATGCATCTGCTTTCGGAAGGCCAAATAAAGTGCTTTTGCTTTCGCCTAGAAACACACAGCGTCTCCCTGACATGGCTGCTTCAACACTAACTGTTACTGAAACCACGCCTTCTTTCTTTGCGTGCACATTTGGGCAGCATTATGCTAATATTTCCACATAGTGAGGTAGATATGTGGGGGCGTGTTAGAACGAGCCATTTTAGGGGGGCGTGGCAGAGTCTTAACTTTGATAAAGAATATCTCTTTGGTTTTGAGACTTTAGTCTTTGCAACTTCAGGGATCTTATCTATGCACAATCAGCTTGTAACACTCCAAAGAGAAAGGAAAACTTGAAATCGCATCATATGACCCCTTTAAACCTCCTGTGCCTCGTAATGTGAAGTACTAAAAGCGTAGTGCTGAGAGGCTTATTATAGGGACAGAAGATGCTTATCCCGGGCTTGGAATTAGTGCTGTCACTGCGGTGCGGTGTTGTTCAGGATGACCTAAGCCAATCAACTAACCATGTGCCTTGTTGAAGCCAGACATCATCTAAGTGTCACCGTCACTAATGCGGAAGTCACTTTGGCTAAATCAGGAGGAAATACAGGTGCCTAAATTCCTTTTCCACTACTGTGAAATGCACACACACACATTCTTATCAGAGGCTCATCATTGCATATCACTGCTTGCTACCCTGTTCCTTGGTATCTGTTGCTATGACAACGTATAGCAACAGAATTCCATGCCTGCCAAGTTACGGGATGGTTGTTGGTGTTTTTGGTGCAGATCTGATTTATAAATGACTATAAACAAACAAAACAGGCTAGCAACAACCCTTATCATGATGTTTTCCTTTAGATTCTTTTATGCTACTGGTGCGTCACTGCTGCTTGTTGGTACATTTCAGTACATTGTGGTTGTCATATTTGAATTTCTGCTCACTGTGCGTGTAAATTTACAGAATTGGTGGGACTGAATTTAAATATTGTAAAATGTTTTTAAAGATGTTGCATAGTGGGTTTTTTTAATGGTTAATATAATGTTGATGTACACAATATAAATGTCCAAAAGTTTAGGGTCAGTATTTTTTTTTTATTATTATTTTGATAGAAAATAATTTTATTAAGTGAGAATGCATTAAATTGGTCAAAAGTGACAGACATTTATAGTGTTACAGAGATTTCTGTTTCTATTTTCTGTTTGTTTGCTATTGATTGATTTTTTTTTTCTATTTAAAGTATCCAGAAAAAATGCATCACAGTTTCTACAAAAAATATTAAGCAGCACAACAGTATAACTTTAATAATAAGACTTGATGATAATAATAATAATAATAATAAAACATTGATGATGATAATAATAAGAAATGTTTTTGAGAACTATAGCAGCATATTAGAAAGATTTCTGAAGGATAATGTGACACTGAAGACTGGAGTAATGGCTTCTGCAATTGAGCTTTGCCATTACAGGAATAAATTACATTTTAAAATATATTAAATTAGAAAATGGTTATTTTAAATTGTAATACTATTTCATATTACTGTTTTTATTGTATTTATGATCAAATAAATGCAGCTTTGGTGAGCATAAAATACTTCTACTTCTAAGAAAATATTACTGACCCCAAACATTTAAACGATAGTCTACACATATTACAGTGGCAAATGAGACGAAAAGTACATTGCTGAAATAAAGTAATGCTTTTGCACACAATATTCTACATTACATTGCATTTTAATTAGTTCGTTAAAAATTGAAAGCTAAACAAATTGGAATGTTATTAAAAATAGTAATGTATAATATTGTATATTGTAATGCATAATAGTAAAATAATAATAAAAAGTTGGGAGCATGTTTGTCTAACATGATGAATGATGGCCATGTGAATTCCGCTGTGGTTTTTGTAGAGTTATTGGTGCAGGCCAATAAATAATAAATACCTAAACATGACAGTACAACCAAACAAAAAAATCTTCACTAAATTAACATGTCAGAGCCAAGCATTCCAAGGTCAAGAAGTACATTGTGATAGTGAACAGGCAACTGGATCTAATTTTGTTCCCCCTCTTTCCCTGTTGACAATGTCTGTTTGCATGGTGTTTGACTGTGGAAATCGAGCGGCACAGATTCCTGTGTGGTCAAAGACTAGAGAAGCAGGCCCCAAAATAGTGTTCTTCAGAAAAGAGAACCTGCCACTTTTGTAACTTATGTTTAGAATCAGCTAGCCTACTCTTCAAATAATATAAAACAACCTCATATATATGCATCAAAAATTATTAGGTTTTTTTATGTTAGCTTTATGGAGTAAAAAGCACTCTGTACTTGCACGAATGCAGAGAAATGGTACTGTGTACCAGTACTTGCTATGATAATTTAGTCATTACTTTATAAAGGCACATTTTTTTTGCCTGAGAGACTGTTCTTTCCTGCAGAGCAAGCTAACTCAATAATCCATTTATTTTAAGGACTTAGGGGCATGATCCAGCCCTCTGATTGCTGCTGCCTGCCGCCCGCTTTGTGTTTTCCACAATTAAGTTTTGTGTATGTGTGTCCGTTTCAAACAGGAAGCAGGAGTACTGTGGAGCTCTGAAAGTTTTTACAGCTTAACTGCTTCATTAATTCTTTAATCAGACACATTTAATTGCTCTGAGTGATGTCACGCCAAGAGAGAATGTTTTTCCTCTGTGTGTTTGTGTATGTTTGAGACTACCTTTCATGTGACCTCCTTTTAAGGAAGTGCCCATACATGGCTGTTTGGCAAGTGTTGTGTTAGCAATATCTAAGTTTAGATGCTTCATTATGGAGCCGAGGGCTGATGCTGATAAGAACCTACTTCTGGAATTTGTTTGTGTGTGTGTGTGTGTTTTAGTGCCTATGCAACTATTGAGCTCGACCGCAGTGGCTTTTAATCATGATAAAACACATTTCAGCAAGTCCACCTACTGCATAATCAACATTTACGACACCTCGTAAGATCAGGATTCATTTTTACTCTTTCCCAGCACGCACCTCCATTTCAGACCTGTCATCTGAACAGAAAGGTTGGGTCTGCAATCAATGTCATTCGCCAAATTGGCTTTATGAGTTCCATTCCACCATCCACCTGTTTCATCTGCCCCTACGCCCACATACTGGAGGAAGGGTATAGTGCGGAAATAAGATCTCTCTTCTCTCTGCTGAAACTCGCCCAGAGCTGCCGCTTCTCCTGCTGGCTCATTTCAGCATGACGGATGTCATAGCAAAGAAAATGCATTGCATTATGGGTTTGGCTGATTTGTCTGATGTTGTCAGGATGAGCTCATCTTCACCTCTTCATGTTGTCCAGCTCTCTTGGACACTTTTGCGTTGTTTATTCTAATAACCAGAATCGCGTTATTTGCTTCAGTCATGCAGTAGAATTTGGCCTTGGTGGTGCACACAAGACAGTACAACACCTGGAGTTCATTATAAAAAAACTAGACAAATGTCAGCTGAAATAGGGGTAAAGTGATTGTCACTCTTTCACCTCATCTGTTTTCATTTGGTCCAGTGAAAGCAGACATTTCAGTAGGAGGCAGTAGTTTAGTGTAGTTTGTGTTGGCTGTTGGCAGTTGTGTGAGTGTGTTGGTTCAGACAGGCAAGAGCTCATGCCAGGCCACTGAACACAGGAACCTACCCTCTGCCAGTGCATTATGACATCATTGCTCTGCCTCTGATTGGATGGAGGATAAGGGAAACCCCAGAGCCGATTGGGTGGAGTCATAACTGTCTGTTGGTGGTTTTTTCTTTTCTTTCTTTTTTTTTAATGCAATTGGGATTTGTAACTATTTTCAGATGCCTTAGAGAACTTATTTGCTTATTCTTTTTGAAAACATGTTTTCTTGGGCACAGTTGTGGAGTCCTTTGTTTTTCCAGCTTTAATTACAATAACCACTTTTTAATTGGTAAACTTATGAGCATTTAGAACTTTATGTGCCAGGATTTCCTCATGGAAAACTTGGGAATATCAGGGAATTTTAAAATTGTAATTTCTTGGCCCGTGGATGTTATGGAAATGAATAAAACATTCAAGTTAGGGAAGTTTCTGTAGTGAACATAATTTGTTTTAGTTTTAAGGCTTAACAATAAGATTTTTTTTTCTGCCAGACCATTTGGCCAATATGAAATGTTTCTTTATCTTGAAATGTTCTGAGTGCATTCTTCTTAAAAAACAAAACATCTTTATCCAGTAATCATGAACAAAAAAGTCATAGAAATTCAAGGATATATGGAATATGTTCCTGTGGCTCAGTGGTAGAGCATTGCGTTAGCAGCGCAAAGGTTGTGGGTTCAATTCCCAGGGAACACACATATTGATAAAAAATGTATAGCCTGAATGCACTGTAAGTCGCTTTGGATAAAAGTGTCTGCTAAATGCATACATTTAACATTTACATTTAAATTCATTGTCCAAAAAAAGTGGGAACCCTGAAGTTCGTTTTGTTTCATTAATCTGCATGTGATTCTCATGCTGTCTCTCTCCCTATCTCACTTCTGTCTCTCTTAGATGTTTGTGGTTAATAAGGTTGATGACACCAGCTGCTCCCTGCATGAGTTCACCATCACCGGCTCAACCTATGCTCCTGAGGGACAAGTGTAAGAACACACAAACATACTCCGAGCCCTTGATCCTTCGCAAAACATCATCTCATTTTTACTTCTTCCAAATAATCTAATGCTCATTCTGGATACTTAGTTAGTTTGTATTTACATCCCTTCATCTTGCAATAACTGCCTCTCCCTTAGGCTGAAAGCTGATAAGCCGGGGCAGTGTGGAGAATATGATGGTCTGGTGGAACTGGCTACGATTTGCTCCTTGTGCAACGACTCCTCGCTGGACTATAATGAGGTCAGCAGTGTGTGCGTGGATCTTCTCCTGCATCTAATGCTCAGATGCCACATTTACTTTAACAACGAGTCTCATTCAGTGTTTTGAGTCTGTCTTGCTCTCATTGCTGAAGTGTTAACCATGCATCTTCTGTTCCTCAGGGATGGGCAGCTTTTTAATTTGCTTGTTTTGCGCATTTGGCTTGCATTTCTCACCTCTATTCCATTGCCATGGTATCATGGTTTCTGCATTGCATAATATCATGCTTATTCTGTGGTTGTCAGGTAGGGTAAAGGACAGTGCAAGTTAGGAGAAGCCGAAGATTTTTAAAGCGTGCTTTGTTATTGAAAGCACTCGATCTAATTTTATGGAGTTAAAAAAGGCCACGTTAGTAATAGTAATACTTTAAAGGCTGCCATAAATTAAGCAAATATTTCTTATTATTGTAGATAAATAATCACTACCTAATTAAATGTCATGTTCCACCACCATAGTAGCCTGCTTCCTGGAATAATGCAAATATTTTCCCAGAGAATCCTTAGAGTGAACTGTGAACTTTAGAGATCTAATAAACCATTATGGATGTTAACACTGGAGCCATGTGTTTGAATGTTGAGTAACAATGTGAGGCTGGGATTTTATAGAACACACTCATCCACCGTTTATGATTTTTAGGTGCAGCCTTTATATAGTAGTTACATACAGGGTTCCCACGGTCATGGAAAACCAGGAAATATGGGGTTTTAAAATTGTGATTTACAGTTTTGGAAAGTCATGAAAATAAAGACATTAATATAGCAAAAAATAGAATAAAAATTTCTATAGCAAATATACATATATACTTATCCATTCTAAAATATTTCACTGGTTAGAAATTAGTCTTTAAGAAATTCACCTTCCATGACTGCCACATTCAAATCTCAGGATATTTTTGATCATACTAAATGATTTCTGAAGGTTTTTGTGACATTGAAGTAATGGCTTCAATGTCCAATAAATCGAGTAATGGCTGCTGAAAATGGAGCTTTGTCATCACAGGTTAAACTGTTAAAACTGAGTTATATAACAAAACTGTAATTGTATTTTACAATATTACTGTTTTTACTGATTATTTGATTATTTTGATCAAATAAATGACAGCTTCTTTCAAACACGTTAAAACTTCTTACTGCCCTCAAAGCTCAGTAATGTGCATACATTTTCCAATTAATTTGCATTGAAGGGATACAGTTTATCAGTTTTTTCTGATCAAAAAGAATCAAAACCTTGGCATTTTTTCTCATTATGACATGAATCCTATTGAATCCTCATTCAGTAATCAACAAGGACTGGAAAAGTCATGAAAATCAACTGATTTAAAATTTTGAGACCCTATATAGAAATTATTTAAAATATTATAATAGGACATGCTTTGTTGCTGCACTTACTAGAATTAGATTAGGTTAGATTTTGTTTGTTACACATTCTCTTGCTCCATTGCTTCCATGTGATATTTAAAGTGCACTGTAACAATCATTTCTGAAGTAGAAATCATTTCTAACAATCATTACTCCAGGCTTCTGTTTTAAGTGATTTTGCAAGTGCTGTATGCTTCATGTTATTTGGGCTAATAAGGCACTGAATGTTTAGGCACTTTTGTGCTTATGTTGTCCCACAGGCCAAAGGAGTGTACGAGAAAGTGGGCGAGGCCACAGAAACTGCGCTCACGACTCTGGTGGAGAAGATGAACGTGTTTAAAACCGACCTCTCCGGACTCAGCAGAGTGGAACGAGCTTCAGCATGCAACTTGGTAAGAAGGGAGCCGTGGGGTGCACCATGATATGAGACCGACAGCAATAAAAGAGAGCATAACGGGAAGTGATGAAAAACGATAAATAGAGGGATAGATGGATGAGTCTTCAGAAGAAATATAAGAGCTGCCAAAGTTTGGCCAGTGGTGCTAGACAGGATATTTAAAAGAAAAGAGATGAACACAGTGTTTCCAGTATATATAGGAAGACCACTGGGAAAAAACAACAACATCAAGAAACCTACTGCATGCAACTTGTGCAAGCCATGTTTAATGGCTTGTTAATTCAAGTCAGTAGTTATAGAATCACTGAGAGAAAGACTTGAGGTTTGTGCACACTTGTAGATGTTTATAGAAACCAGTCACACGTCCCACACTGCTGCATTAGGGAGACTGGGAACAGTGGGCTAGTCCTGTTCCGTCTCTCCCTTTTCCTCATGGGAAACATTTTTCTCTGAAAGAGTGAATTACCAGCACCGCTGTCTTGATTCTACTGACCCCGCAATCCTTCTCCAAACTTTTGTGACACAGACTCCCAGAGGCAAAGCATAATATTTAGATAACCAGGCGAGTATATGAAGAGGTTAGCTAAACCTTCCACTCTGATCCAAAGTTTTACTGGCTTATGAAACCGAAAGAGACTATACTGTACTTCTGTCAATACGTATTGGTGGCAGACTTTCAGACAGATAGTAACAGATGACAGATAGTTGGATGGGCACATGGATGGATTTAAAGAGGGGGGTTAAATGTTTTTTCATAAAGCTTTGGAAGAGAACACGGGAACCCTACTGAGGAGTGCCGCCATGTTGTTCTCAGGGGAGCTGGGAAGAAGAGACACTGGTTTTCTCTCGCAAGCCTTGTTTAAACATCTGTAGAACTGAGTACTGATCCTGATATTAAAGAGAGCCATGGACAGAGGCAGTAACTATAGACAGAGCATGATGTACAGTACTTTAGGTTGGGCAGCATACAGCGGGTAAAATAAGTATTGAACACATCACCATTTTTCTCAGTAAATATTTTTCTAAAGGTGCTGTTGACATGAAATTTTCACCAGATGTCGGTAGCAATCCATGCAATCCATACATACAAAGAAAGCAAAACAAATAAGTTCAGAAATTAAGTTCTGTGTAATAAAGTAGAATGACACAGGGAAAAAAGTATTGAACACATGAAGAATGGGAGGTGCAAAATGGCATGGAAAGCCAAGACACCAGCAGAAATCTATCAGTAATTAGAAAGCAATCCTGCCCCTTGTCAGTGGAAATTAATATTAGCTGGTTTAGTCCCAACTGATGGCCTATAAAAAGGTGTCTCATGACCAACGTGTCACAAAAAGAAACATTTCATGATGGGTAAAAGCAAAGAGCTTTCTCAAGACCTTCGCAACCTTATTGTTGCAAAGCATCCTGATGGCATTGGTTACAGAAGGATTTCTATACTTCTGAATATTCCAGTGAGCACTGTTGGGGCCATAATCCGGAAGTGGAAAGAACATAATTTCACCATAAACCGGCCACGACCAGGTGCTCCTCGCAAGATTTCTGAGTTCAGTCCCAACTGATGGCCTATAAAAAGGTGTCTCATGACCAACGTGTCACACTAGAAACATTTCATGATGGGTAAAAGCAATGAGCTCTCTCAAGACCTTCACAACCTTATTGTTGCAAAACATACTGATGGCATTGGATACAGAAGGAATCCGATACTTCTGAATGTTCCAGTGAGCACTGTTGGGGCCATAATCCAGAAAAAGTGGAAAGAACATAATTTCACCACACACCGGCCACGACCAGGTGCTCCTCGCAAGATTTCTGATAGAGGAGTGAAAAGAATTATCAGAAGAGTTGTCCAAGAGCCAAGGATCACTTGTGGAGAGCTTCAGAAAGACCTGTAATAATAAGTAATGCATTCAACCGCCGTGGCCTGTATGCACGCTCACCACGCAAGGCTCTATTGCTGAAGAAAAAGCATGTTGGACACACACACAATACATACGACTAGTTTCTCCATACAGGAGGCGTCTTGAAGCAGTTATTACCAACAAAGGCTTTTGTACTAAGTATTAAAAAAATTTCAGTAAGCGTGTTCAATACTTTTTCCTTGGGTCATTCCATTTTATTACACAGAACTTAATTTCTGAACTTATTTTATTAATTTTTTTTTGTATGTATGTATGGATTACTTGGGTTGTTACCGGCATCTGGTGAAAATATCATGTCAGCAGCACCTTTAGAAATATATTTACTGAGAAAAATAGTGATGTGTTCAATACTTATTTTACTCACTGTAAATGCTCTGTTCTCATGTGCTGGAGGTGGTTTCCACCTAGTGGCAAATTAATTCCCTTGCCTCACTGAATTTTTGTCCTGCATATCTGGATTGTATTTTTTATATTAATTTTTTTAAGTGAATTCACAACAGAAATGTGTAGGGGATAATTAATTTAAATTTTTTAATACATTGTTTATTTATTTATTTATTTATGCTAGAAACATGTACTCTACTGTTTGAGGTCAGTAAGATTTTTATGTATTTATTTATTTTTGAAAATAAATTAATACTTGTATTCAGCAAAGACATTAAATTGGTAAAAAGTAACAATAAAAACATTTATAATGTTACAAGACATTTCTGTTCATCTGGAGTAATGGCTACTGAAAATTCAGCTTTCCAGTCAAAGGAATAAATTACATTCTAAAATGTATTCAAATAAAAAAAGGTTATTTTGAATTGTAATAATATTTCACAGTGTTTGTTGTTTTTCGTTTGATCAAATAAATGCATAAGATTGAGCATAGTGAGCATATGAGACTTCTTTCAAACACCAGCCAACCCCAAAACCTTTCAACGGTAGTGTTTATTTTTCATTAAATGTTAAGTTTAAAATGTATAAACTAAAAATGTATAAATTATACACCTATAACATAACTTTGCATGTAATGCAGTGATGCCTTATTGTTGAGCCCTGCGATAGCTTGTCTGAACAACTGACCCCTAGAACCTGCATGAGCTCCACTCATTAAACATAATTTTGAACTTTTGCTACTCTAATCTTTAACATTTGAATGCTGATATTTATTAAAGGCTAAACACTTTTTTGGAGAAGACTGGTGCAGAGTTACATAGAGCCTGTGTGTGAACTCCTCTTCAACCACCTGGGCTTGATAGCTGAGTACAAACAGTGCTGTCTGAAGGAAACCTTAGAAAACAGCTGAAAATGACATCTTTCCCAACACACACACACCCAGTGACAGCAGTGTTTCACCTTTGTTTGATCTAACATCCCACATTCTTTCTCTCTCTATCTCCTTTTTTTCCCCTTAGATTATCAGAAAGCTGATGCAGAAAAAATTCACACTGGAGTTTTCCAGAGACAGGAAGTCCATGTCTGTGTACTGCACTCCCAATGGCTCGAACTCTCAGAGCAAGATGTTTGTCAAGGTACTTTTAACTTAAACACATCTGAAAACATCTAACATCTATCAATACCTTCAGTAAACTTTGCTGTATGCATCACCCTTGCTTCTCCTTTCATTCATTTTGTATGTAGGGCGCTCCAGAAAGTGTGATTGACCGTTGTCAATTTGTGCGTGTCGGTAAAGACCGTGTCCCGTTGACCATGGTGGTAAAGGAGGAGCTGATGAGCACTATTAGAGACTGGGGGGCAGGCAGGGACACTCTGCGCTGCTTGGCTTTGGCCACACGAGACTCTCCCCCTCTTGAAGATAAAATGGACCTGGAAAACGCTGCCAAGTTCTCAGAGTACGAGGTGAGAGAGTTAGAAACTTTATAAACATCTGTCCATGTTCCAGACAACAGTTTTACCAGTTATCTTTTTTATTCAATTCACTGTGTATATTATCATGTGCAGTGACGCCAAAAAGTATTTGAACATTAAGCAACAGATAAAAAATGTAAAATTTGTTATTTTATATATATATAAATTATTATTATAATTTGTTATTATAAATTATTATCATTTGTTGCTATTTAATGTTTACTATTGTTTATTTTTAATAGTATTCATTAAAACAATTACGAATTAGTTGACTATATTTATGAACAATTGTCAATTATTACAGTTATTAAAAGCAATATTTATATATATTTTCTTTTTTATAATTCATACTTTTTTTTTTTCTTCAATGGGCAAACAATGCATTCCATTTACAGATAATTAATGTTTTGTAACACCCCCTAACCCTAACCGACCCAAACATTGTGTCAGGTACAATTGTATGTAGATTGCATCATACATGCAATAAACACAAATTAGTGAAATAAGCAATTTTTTCTAATGGTAATGTGTGATATTTGTTTGTACCACTTCATCTTCTGGTTTGGTTTTGTTGTTTAATGTAATTAAATTCATACATTTTTACATGTGGATTTTTTACAAGTATTTTCTAAAGCCACTGTACATGTAAATTCATATATCTGGGATAACATGCATAATCTGATTATCTGTTTAGTCAAATCTCACCTTCGTTGGCTGTGTGGGGATGTTAGATCCGCCCAGAAAGGAGGTGATTGGCTCAATAAAGCTGTGCAGTAAGGCCGGTATACGTGTCATCATGATCACTGGGGACAACAAGGGCACCGCCGTGGCCATCTGCAGACGCATTGGCATTTTCAATGAGGATGAAGATGTGGAAGGAAGAGCCTACACAGGCAGGGAGTTCGATGACCTGACTCCAGAGGCCCAGCGAGAAGCTGTGAAAAGGGCACGGTGCTTTGCCCGTGTTGAGCCTGCACACAAGTCAAAGATCGTTGCTTATCTGCAGTCCTTTGATGAGATCACAGCGATGGTGAGATATAGTGGTTAGTGGTTGGTTTCACGGAAGTTAAAAACTAAAAACGTCACAAGAGGGTCTGAAATGAACGCCAACAACAACCATCTAATAAAAATTGACTTGAAAAAAGTGAAAGGCACCCACTATTAGTAGATGTGCAAAACTTTTGGGCTGAAAGTTCTTTTTTTAATTGTATTGTATTGTAACATGAGAAAATTAATGGAATTATTGAGTATTATCCTTACATTTAACATTAATATTATTGTATAATCTAATTGCTATACTTTTGGTTTGAGTAAAAGAAAATATGCTTCATTACCAAGAATGAATAACTTTAAATACAGCATGTCATCATAATTGTCACAGTTGGGCTGTTAATATGAGTGAAGGTGGCAATTACACAATCAGAGAGCTGAGAGGATCATATGAAGGATGAAGTCTCTGATTCTATTCTCCAGTCTCTTAGCAATAATGTAATATTCTGTAGCACCTACATCTCTCAGAGATAGACAGCCTTGTCTTTTATGCTGATTTTCCCTGCTGGAGTTATGAGAGCATGTCAGTGCTCTTCCTGTTCACACGCTGTCGCCTCCAGCTCTGTTGTATGCATGTGTCTGTTTGTCATTTGGGGACTTGAGGTATTTCTCAGACATCAGTGTGCAGGACAGAGGCTGCTTTGCTTCTTTTAGAACATGAAAACAAAGATTTCCTCATCCTCTACTTGACCCCTGTTTAATCCCCAGCCTGTAATAAGCATCTACCAAAGAGCAAATATTATTTACTTTTGGATTATTAGGTCTTTTCATACGCTTAATTTGTTTTGAATCTTTACTTGAATCCACTTTTTTTTAACAAATAGGCTTTGAATTGACCCTTAGATAAGCTCCACCCTTTTTGTTTACTGTTGATAACTCAAATACGCTTTCTAGAACATACCATAGAATTGATTTGGAGGTACTGAGTTATATGCGAGTATTGTTTTCTTGAATGAATTGACATTTCAATCATTTATTTTGTGGTTTGTCTTTAAATAAACCGTTAAATTGCACATTAGCATGATTAATACAGAAATGAAACAACTTTCGTTTATCTTGGAGCAAATGAACACTATCGCTCAAGATTGGGGTTGGTAAAAATTTATTTTTGAAACAAGTCATTTATGCTCACAAAGGTTGAATTTTTTTTATTAGAAATACAGTACAAACCTTAATACTGTGAAATTTTAGTACAATTTAAATGAACGGTTTCCTAATTTAATATATTTTAAAAATGCAGTTTATTCCTGTGATAACAAAGATGAATTTTACAGAAATTATGAAACATGCAGAACTTTTTCCATAGATGTTTTTTTTTTCTTTAGAAAAGAGCAAATGCTTGTCTGATAAAATGGCACAATTCAGTTCATCGAGCAAGTTAGTTATGATTCAGAGGTGGGGCTTAGAAGGGCCAAATGTTAAGTGCTGTGTGGAAAGCCAGTTAGTGTCTATCAACCCTTATCCTTCACTCTGTTCCTTCCCATCTCACTTTCAGACTGGAGATGGCGTTAATGATGCCCCTGCCTTAAAAAAGGCTGAAATTGGCATCGCTATGGGCTCAGGCACAGCTGTAGCCAAATCAGCCTCCGAGATGGTGCTCTCAGATGATAACTTCTCCACCATTGTGGCCGCAGTGGAAGAGGGACGAGCCATCTACAACAACATGAAGCAGTTTATCCGTTACCTCATCTCCTCCAACGTGGGAGAGGTGGTGTGGTGAGTGAGAGCCTGATTGGTGTAGTGCCTCAGTTTCCTATCCACATTTACACTCACGCGAGTTCCTTATTTTCCCCCATCGCAGTATTTTCCTGACAGCCATCCTAGGCCTGCCTGAGGCTTTGATCCCCGTCCAGTTGTTGTGGGTGAACCTGGTGACGGATGGTCTGCCGGCCACTGCCCTGGGCTTCAACCCCCCTGATCTGGACATCATGGACAAGCCCCCCAGAAACCCTAAGGAGCCTCTCATCTCCGGCTGGCTCTTCTTCAGATACCTGGCCATTGGAGGTTAGTCCAATATCTTGGTTATTCCATAGAATCTAATATTATTGACCATTTTTGCCACTTTAAGTGCACTTACAGTTCTTCGCTGAAAACTGCATGTCAGCTCTATGAAGCATCAAACCACATTGGAATTGTTTTACTCTTGTTTTTCTAGGATATGTGGGTCTAGGCACTGTCGGCGCTGCCACCTGGTGGTATTTGTTTGATGAGGACGGGCCACAGGTGTCTTTTTATCAGCTTGTGAGTCAACAGTGATTTAAAATAAACAGTGATTTGTTTTAATTAATAGGATAATTTCTCTTATGAAGTACAGTTTTGCTTGAGTTAATTTAAGAAGTATTTCTGTAAAATGATATACCAGACTTTTAGAAATATGTTCTAAATGAGCTCAGGCACAACAAACTAAAATAATAACTTTATTAATAACACAATGGCAGGAAAATTAAAAGGATGCCAAAGGTTTGAAGTCGTTAAGCAGCCAATACTCAAGTCTTCAGAGTCACATGATCCTTCAGCAGTCATTCTGATTTGCTGATTTGGTGCTCAAGAAACATTTCTTATTATTATCAATGTTGAAATTGGTTGTGGTGCTTGATGTTTCTGGACTCTCTAATAAATAGAGGGTTCAAAAGAACAGCATTTAAAGGGTTAGTTCACCCAAAAACGAAAATTCCGTCATTAATTACTCACCCTCATGTCGTTCCAAACTTGTTAGACCTTCGCTCAGCTTCAGAACACAAATTAAGATATTTTTGATGAAATCCGAGAGCTTTCTGACCCTGCATAGATAGCAAGGGAACTACCACGGTCAAGGCTCAGAAAGAGTAAGGACATCGGTAAAATAGTCCATGTGACATCAGTGGTTCAACCGTAACTTTATGAAGCTATGAGAATACCTTTTATGCACAAAGAAAACAAAAATAACGACTTTATTCAATGATTCCTTCTCTTCTGGGTCAGTTCGCTGCCAAAAAAAGTATTCTTGTAGCTTCATAAAATTATGGTTGAATCACTGATGTCACATGGACTATTTTAATGATGTCCTTCCTACCTTTCTTGGCCTTGAATTTGGTAGTTCCCTTGCTGTCTATGCAGGGTCAGAAAGCTCTCGGATTTCATCAAAAATATCTTCTTAATTTGTGTTCCGAAGATGAAAAAAGGTCTTACGGGTTTGAACGACATGAGGGTGTCATTAATGACAAAATGTTAATTTTTGGGTGAGCTATCCCTTTAATTCATCATTTTTTGTGACGTAAGTGTAATTTACTGCCACTTTTGGTCAATGTAATGCACCTTTGCTGAATAAAATTAATTTATTTCAAAAAAAGAAAAAAATCTTTCTGACCCCAAACTTTTGAGAGGCAGTGTACATAATGGGGTCATACAATGCACTACATAGTGGAAATGCGAGTACATGTATATACAAAATTTTAACAATACAATATATACAAAATGTTAACAAGAAAGTATTATAGAGTCATACAGTATTATAGCTGCATTCTAAAGTTAAAGAAATCCCAATGATCTTGTTTTCTTAAAGAGGATTGTGATTGTTTTGGAATAAACTGCTCCACCAAGGATTCATGCCACAATAACAAGTTTAAAATATTGTTACGTTTTTTGTCGAAATATTTTAAAATAAAGACAGCTGTTCAGTGTCAGGGAGTTCAGATCTCACAGGATGATCTACACAGCTGCTCTTTCTGATATCACATCAGTCCCTCAAAGGTCACAAAGACTGCCATCAGTGGGTCAGATGATTTCCTGTCTTATTGCTCTTGCATCTGATATGGTGAATATATTAGATGCACTAAAGCACAGCCTTTCTGTTTTATTAAGAATGATGCCACTTAGAAAACAAACACTTGAAGATACTCAAGATGGCTTGTGATGCTCTTGATACTGCCCCACATTGACTCTAAACTGTCTTTTTCTTGTCTGTAGCGGCACTTTATGCAGTGTACAGAAGAAAACCCCATGTTTCAGGGTATTGACTGTGAGGTCTTTGAGTCCCGTTACCCCACCACCATGGCTCTTTCTGTGCTTGTTACCATAGAGATGTTCAACGCTCTTAACAGGTAAGACCTGCTGCCATGGTTATAGCACTGCATCAACTGTGTTCTTTCAATACGTCTAAGTAGTTACTGTAAAACAACTTTCAGATGTCTCATGAGCTCGGTGGAGCTTTGCTGGTTTTGCTTGAGTTCATTTTCTTAAAAAATAGTAGGCCTAAATGTCTTTTTTTTGCTACTTCCATTCTTCTCTTTGTCATTTTTAATGTGAGCATAACTTAAAGGATTACTTGGTAACTGGGATAATAAGTCAATAAGCCTCTGATTCTTCTCTCTCACAGCCTGTCAGAGAATCAGTCTCTGCTAAGAATGCCACCCTGGGTGAATATATGGCTGCTGGGGGCCATAATTCTTTCCTTGTCTCTACACTTCCTCATCCTGTATGTGGAGCCTCTACCGGTGAGTGATATATATACAGGAACATCTCTCTTTTCGGTGTCATTATTTACCTTATTTGTAACGTAAGAGCAAGTGCGGCAAACTTGAATGTGTGAGGCTTCCAATATCATCAGCTTCCAGTTCTTTTAGCTGTACAAAAACAGTCTGTTATGCTGCTTGTTAATGCAATCCGGTATTTGTTAACATATTATTTTAATTTCTAACTATAATCTTAAACATACTAATTTGTAGTATGGATAGTTTTACCATTGGCTGTACTTTAGTTTTCTAGTTATTGATCTGAATTGGAAGTCTCGCACATTCACAGAAAGTAGTTCACTTCCGCATTGCAAAATAAAGTTTTTAAAGAGATGGTTCACTCAAAAATGAAAATCATTTACTTATTTAAACAACCATTTACTACATTTAGGGCTCATCACACGAAGCCAGAGCTTTCCTTATGTGATCTTTTTTTTTTTTTTCCTCGTTTTAAAAAAACAATTCCATAAACATGGTGTCATCTCAAGAAATACCTGCGTACACACGAAACCACTGAAACCGACTCAAAATAATGTAGTATACATGCCAGACCAGTATGTGGCGCTGTAATTATGCAACAGAGATACACTAAAAACGGAGAAGAACTTGGAGCATCCACATAAACCTTGCTAGATATGGGGTGATGACATCATTTTCACAAAATATATGGATTGACTGTAAACACGAAAACACGAGGCTGTCGTTTTCAGATTTATCCACTCTGGGACCCGGTTTCAAAAAATAGCAGTTTCAGGCTCACAAAATGCCAGATCCATCTGCACGAAATGCCAATACGATACAGACTTTTTACATATACAGCTAAACACGTCTCCATGTATGGGCTCTTACTTACTGTAGCCCCATGTCATTCAAAATGCAATTTCATTTTTTTATGGGGATCATGTATATGCAGAACCAGCTTTTGAGTTGTATAAACAACAACAACAAAAAAGCTCCTAGCTTCAGTGCTTGAAGTGCAGCACTGTTTTTTTTCACAAGCAAGCAGCTTGTGATCCAGCATTTTCAGCGACTCTAAATATCTCCGTTTCAAATACATGCTGCTCCACACAAACCCCATCTCTTCAAGAGTTTTGAGCTTGGATAACTTATAACGTGCATTTAAAAATGCAACATGCACCAACCATTTTCACAAATTTGTAATGAGTCGTTTATAAATATATAGTCAACAAAAGAAAAGCTTTAAGGTCTCCCTGTGATTTTCCAAAAATAAAATTTCTCTGGTTTAACGCTTGAATGCTTACCAACTAAGACAGCCATAAATGTTAGTATTGCAATTTTACGGTTGTTCTGTAAAATAAAAATACTTTATACTTTATTTTAAGGTCCTTGTTACAGTGTAATTATACATGTAATTACTGAGTAATATTAATTAACTACATGTACTTATGTACTATATGATTAGGGTTAGGATTAGGGTTTGGCTTAGGGTTACTTGCATGTAATTATGCATAATTAATTGTTATAATAATAGTAAGTACATGTAAGTTGTAACAAGGACACCTTAAAATAAAGTGTTACCTAAAATTATTATTATTGTTAGTATGTACTTTTTTATTGTACAGTAAAATAGTATTATTATACTTATATATTTCTTTATTGGCTTAATTAAATATTTGAATACTATTATTATTATTATCATCATCATCCTCATAGTTACATCGAATGGGTTTCATAAAAACAATACAGTGACCATTGAAAACAGAAGTCACACAGGTGCTTGAAGTACATCAGAAATAGAACAGGGCATCAGTTTACTGTTGTGATTTTGTGTGTGTGTGTGTGTGTTTCAGAATCAATGATTATAATTATGTTTTTGCACCTATGCATGGTATTTACAGAAAATATGGAGCGAGAGGTACATTGTTCTCTCTCTTTTTCAGACCTCTCATTTCTCATTTTGTGTTCCCCAGCTGATCTTTCAGGTAACTCCACTGCATTATTCCCAATGGATCGTAGTCCTCAAGATCTCAATTCCTGTCATCCTATTGGATGAGGCACTCAAGTATATCTCCCGCCACCACTTAGAAGGTACAACCTGCTTACCAGAACACATTTCCCTCTTTATGTGCGGCTAACGTGTCATCTCTGTCTCTGATGTGACTGTTCTTAATATTCCAGTTAATGCTTCTGCCTCTTTTATATTGACGTTTTCTGTTTGTTTCTTCTGATCTGTTTCTCCTCCGGCAGTTTAACTTTCTCCTCTCATCTTTTAAAAGGTATTTTCTTTAACTACAGCCTGTCCAGTTCGAAATCACTTTCATTGTTTTGATCTTCATTTCCTGCAGGCACCATATAACCGCTCTCTCCCTCTCTCTCTTTTCCTGATCTGCAGGTGAAGAGGAGGAAAGGTACAGGAAGAGTCGGCAGCTGAAATTCTAGGACAACTTCCTCCAGACACACATGAACACACACACGCCCACCCCTGCCTTTTTTTCTCCGAGCTCTTAAGACTGCACCCCATGCACACACATTCACACACACGTCGTCATCACTCCTCCCGTGTCTTTGCTGCATGTCCAGCCACCACTAAAACAAGCAGGGCTTGTGGTTTATGTTACTGTGTGTATGTGTGTGTGTGTGTGTGTTTGTGTGAGAGTGAGAGATTAGGTGTGTGCGTGTGTGTTGGCATGTGCATGGGCATAATTCCATCATGTCAAGCAAGTTGTGTGACCATTTGTTTTCTTTTATCTTGCTTTTTAGCTTTCATATCCTTGCTGTACATAGTAGGGCAGTTTCTGGTGCACTTGAGGAAGCAGAAGAGGGTTTGACGTTAAACATTTGGGTATTATCGGTAAAATTCACGAGGGGTACAAATACTTCACAAACAAAATACTTCACTTTACACAATTGAAAAAGAGAGGATAGAGATTGCACCAAGGGCGTCTTTTAATGTGTGAATGTTCGTGTTTGGACAGAATGGCCAGTTTCTTAAGTGGTCAACTCCAGTTTCTCTCTCGTTCCTCTCTTTACAGATAGGGTGGCCACCTTCAGCGCTGAGAGCTCGTTCTCTTAGCCATTTAGATAACTGTTTACACAAGGCTAAACTTGGCAGCAGATATATTTAAATTTCACCTGAATTATAAAAAATGCGATTTTTAAGTCTAAAATTGGCGCCACTTAAACCTGAGAATGTTGAAACATACTCCGTTCTAGATTCAAGTATATGTGAAATAATAAGCCCAGGTATATATTTTACCTACAAAACATTTCAAAGCTATCCAAAATATTTACACAGGATCGCAAACACAAACTGATCTATCCCAGATTCTTCTCTTCTCCGCCTTTTATTCTCTAGAGTGAACTCCAGTTGAACACTAGTAACTATGTGCTGCAAAGAAATCGATCCTAACGTAGTGCAGCCTGCCACATGCTGTAAGTATTAATATCTATGGCAGGTTTTGAATATGATGAGAGGGAAGGAGGAGGAAAGAAACGGATTTGTTCATTGACGTGAAGGGCAGTCCAGATCTGCAGCATTGCTTGTTGGGACAGCTTTGATGTTTAACATTCTGACTCACTCCTCCACACAAACACATGCATCCTCATTATGGAGTAAAGGGGTCTGACTTGAATGTACTTTCACTCACTTCCTCACTTATCCTTTGAAATTTAACCAGAGTGAGAGACCCTGCAGTTTTAAACTGCACTTTTCATCCTGCTTTAATACCATATGCTGCCAGATGGCTTTTTCCATTTGCTTTTGTTTTCTTCCTCATATTCATTTCAGTTGAGTTGATATCGTCATCATAAACACACAATCATCCTTAACGCAGTGGGGCTTACATGCTTGCCGTACATCATGTCCGCAGAGGGAGGACTCTCTACCGCTAGTGCTTTTCTTGCAATTTTGATGAACTCTGCATTTTTTTTTTTTATAAAGTAATAATAATGTATTCCACTGAAAGAACCCAGGTGGTTTAGTTTGTCAGTTTTGCTGTTAAGGGTATCATATGCCTTCATCGATCTGTTGGGAAATGCTGGTGTGCTGTTATCAGACAAATTGGCAAACCAACTATGCCTGTTCCTGGTGTCATTATGCTTTCCGTGGTAAAACCATCATTTGGTCACAGCCTAGAATCATGTTTTGCCAGTAACAAATGTGAGTGGTGTAAATGCTATTTAAAAGGCAAGCTCTGTGTCCCATGTGCTCTCATCTCACACTTTTAGCTATTCCAATGGCAATGTATTACCATGTAACTTTAGAGTCAGCGTACTGACACGAGGCAGCAAGGCCGCTCATATTCATCACACTAGCATCTGCACCAATAGAAAGTGTAGGCTTTGTACAGCCTTGCTAATAACTACTGATCTCTTGAACTCTGTACAGAAAGAAAAAAAAAATACCTGATTGCATGGAACCTTGTTACTGTAATTAATAACCTATACAGTATATTTAATTTTTTTTAATAATGACAAATGAAACATCACCACCCAGAAGAGAACAGTGCAAAACTTTTTTTCTTTTCTTTCGGCGTTCAAGTAACTAAGGATGGAGAATATTTTGTAGAATAGTGGAGGTTGTTTATTCATTGTTAGTTTGTTTTTAAAGGTTGCAGGGTTTTTGTGTCTTTTAAATTTAGTTTAGAAGTTGTAAAATAAAGATAAGAATTGTGCTAATGATCATTTTTGCATCTATAATTGGGTTTGAATGTCTGGGGATTTGTAGCTTTTCTTTGTTTGTCTGTTTTGTTTGATGATTGTTCTGGAAAAGGAACATCTTGTGGTTTACACAGAGTGACGTCCAGTAGTCAATACTGGCGTATGAAGTCGTTCTCTTGAAGGGCTTGGTGGGTACTGTGCCTCCAGAGATATGAAATGGCTGTGTGTTATGCAGAAAGTTGGACGTCCACTTTGTAAATCTATTTCAATCCCTTTTTTTTTTTAAACGAGATTTGTTTTCACATTCTTGAACGTCTCAGTGCTTCTTCCACATACCGTTTTCATCAAACAATAATGAATGTTTTCATTCTGAAAAGTTATTGATTGTTCGCTATGAACACTCGAAAGATGGACAATCAGGAAAGCAAACAAAAGATTGTAGTGACGTTTCCCTCCATTTGTTATCGAGCACAGTGTGGTCCTGAGACGATCCGTTCGTACTGGACAGCTGTCTTTCTGCCTGCGCACAAACCGGCTGGAGCTTTGCACCCACTACTGAGAAAGAATTCTCTGTAAACGCCTTGGTAATATTAATTGTGGATACATAATTTTATATATATGAAAAAGACATGTCAAATAAAGATTATTTATCTTCTAATTTATTTCCATGGTGTTGTTGCTGCTTTTATTTTTGCGTACCTTAAACAGTTTGGACTTGTGAGTGCAATGCACACTAGTTGCCACCAGGTGACACTAATATATAATATATTGGGCTCAGTAACTGGTTTGTTTAACGCTTCACATTCGCACAGTCTTTACTTAATTTGCAAAGACACGCAGTGGGATTCTCAATGATGTTATAAAGCTATATAAATAACTCGTCTATGTTGTGGTTGAGTTGTTTCTAAAAGGATTCTCGTCAGTGGTGTAGTTAGCACATCGTAATAATTACTGAAAATCCACATGCCGTTTATTCTTTGACAGCTTCAAGATACAGTTAGTTAATCAGACGCAGGTCCCTCCCGTCCTTCGTCAGTTCATCAAAAAATGAGGTTTGACTGGTGAGAACCGGGTAAGTCAATGCATTGGTACAATCACTGAGAGAGGCTTTAACCAGAGAAAGTCTCCACGTAATAAAACGGCAAAGCCATGTATTCCTGTGAACAGCCGTCGAGTCACATGATCCGTTGAAGCTGAGTTAGCATTTCAGTGTTGAAAGATGTTGTGCTACTTCATATTCAAAATTCTTTGATGGATAGAACGTTCAAAAGAACAGCGTTTATTTGAAACCTATTTAGCATTATAAGTGATTTACTGTCATTTTCGATCAATTAATACGTCCTTGCTGAATAAAAATACTAATTTATTTAAAAACACTTACGTACCCCAAACTTTTGAAAGGTATACTATAGTGTTAATACCATCTCTGTCTTGTATTTATTTATGAGGATTTAACTCAGGATGTCTGTCTGCTTTTGTTTAAATGGTACGTGGTTTTAATAAACCATTATTTAATCAGCTTGTTCCCACTGAATCTGTATTAGGCCTACAAGAGAGATCTGAGGAAGGGCAGAAACCAGATCCAGACGGTATTAAAATAGACTGCAACAGACTTTAGAATTCAATATACATTGTCTGTGCAGTTTATAATGAACTTGATAGACAACATATGTTGACGATAATATAATGCATTCCTGTATATTAGGTCACAATAATCAAGAATAAGCAAAAATGCAACTCAACTATTTGTCGTCTTAACATCAAGTAAAATACATGCTTTATTCCTGACATAGAAAGCAAATACCTTTCAAATGCTGTTGATGAGACTTAAATGATAAAATTGTAAATTAACTCAGCATTCATAGAATTAAAATAACTTTAAAGCTACTATAAAGTAGCCTCTTTAATTAAGCTTTTATTGCTTAAAGTGTTAGTTCACCCAAAAAGGAAAATTAGCCTGTGTTTTACTCACCCTCGAGGCATCCTAGGTGTATAAGACTTTCTTCTTTCAGACGAATCCAATCGGAGTTATATGTGGTCCAAGCACAAAACCAGTCATAAGGATCAATTTTTCAAAATTGAGATTTATATAATCATCTGCTGAATAAATAAGATTTCCACTGATGTGTGGTTTGTTAGGATAGGACAATATTTGACTGAGATACAACGATTTGAAAATCTGGAATCTGAGGGTGCAAAAAAATCGAAATATTGAGAAAATTGCCTCTAAAGTTGTCCAAATTAAGTTCTTAGCAATGCATATTACTAATCAAAAATTAAGTTTTGATATATTTATGGTAGGAAATTTACAAAATATCTTCATGGAACATAATCTTTACTTAATATCCTAATGATTTTTGGCATAAAAGAAAAATCAATAATTTTGACCCATACAATGTATTTTTGGCTATTGCTACAAATATACTTGTGCTACTTATGACTGCTTTTGTGCTCTAGGGTCACATATAAAAAATTGTCCTGGCTATTCCAGGCTCTATCATTGCAGTCAGTGGGTGTTTCTGTTGAACAGTTCACAAGACGTCAAATAAAGTGCGCGCATCCATAATAAAACGGCTCCGGGGGGTGAATAAAGGTAGCGAATCCATGCGTTTTTGTAAAAAAAATATCCATATTTCAAATGTAATTAACACTTCTCTCTCACTTCATTTAACTGTGGTACGCGGAAGCCATTCCGGCGGATGACATAGGACGTCGGCGTAGCCTGATTAGTGACGAACGCGGAGAGAGAACAAAACAAAACAAAACGCCGGTCACGAATTAGAAGTACAAACCGAGGATTTGTAAAGAAAAA
>NW_015552553.1:358477-360212 GCF_001515605.1 Sinocyclocheilus anshuiensis
TTGCTTCCTTTGCTCCTGTAAACAAACTCGCGAGACTAGCATATATCAGAGGCGCGCATGATGCATACGTCCCACGTCATCCGCCGGAACGGCTTCCGCATATGACAGATACCAGAAATGAGAGAAAAGTGTTTATTACGTTTAAAATATGGAAATTTTTCTTACAAAAACGCATGGATTCTACAGGCAGTGGCGGCACAACTTCCCCATAATTTTGAGGTGAAAATGGGAGGACGACGATTTAATGTTAATAAAATTCACAATTCATTTCAGTTCATGTCTCAGCCGCCACTGTCTACAGGAGCCCTTTATTCACCCCCCGGAGCCGTGTGAGGCACGTTATGGATGCGCGCGCTTTATTTGATGTCTTTGTGGACTGTTCAACAGAAACACCCACCGACTGCAATGATAACGCTTGGAATAGTCAGGACAATTTTTAATGTAACTCCGATTCGTCTGAAAGAAGAAAGTCATATACACCTAGGTTGCCTCGAGGGTGAGTAAAACACAGGCTAATTTTAATTTTTGGGTGAACTAATCCTTTAATTAGTAAAGTGTTTTGTAAACTCCAATGCCTTTTAGGTCATTATATCATACATTAGATATGTATGTCTGTGTTTCGTATTTGAATAGGGCCTGTTGAGCACTGAGGCAGGTGTCGGGATCAGACCACAGGTGACAGCAGCAAAATGACAGGTCATCCTTGGGGCCAATAAGGGGCCCATAGTTGCAGTAATTGAGCTGAGCCAAGCTAGTCTTCACACTCTGAGACCACATAGACTTTAAACCTGGCTAGTTATTCTCACCAGACCCAATCACTGACATAATATGTGATTTACAAATGACCAAGCTCTCTTGAGCGATATTGGAGTTTATTAGATCATGTAAACATGCAAAACAAATAATAGACTATGAATACAAAATAAACTACTGTTCAAAAGTTTGAGGTCAGTAAGGCTTTTTAAAATACTTTTATTCAGCAAGGATGTATTAAATTGGTCAAAAGTGACACTAAAGACTTTTACATCCTTACAAATGAATTCTATTTCAAATAAATGCTGTGCTTTTGAAGTTTCTACACTGTAAAAAAATATATGATGAAAAAGCCATGACAACTTATGTTTTTAAGTTACTTTAACTCATAAAAATAATTTAAGCTATTTCAACTTTTTTGTTATAAGTTATATTAGATTCAACTTGATTTTTTAAGTCAGTTTAATGTTACTGAAATTCAAAGAGCCCAATTTAGTCCAGTGAACTTAACATTTGAAGTTGTAGCTTTTTGGCACTAACCGGCCAAATCTCTGAACATGGATTCATGCGCAGGAGTCAAATTTGTACACGAATTTAATATCAGAGACCTTTCCTAGAAAAAAAATATATTCAGCAAATCTAGACATTAGACTCATGTTTAATACATAAAGACATCGCAGTGCAACATCAAACAAGGAGACACGGGCAGACTATACAGCGAACTAACTAAACCGCGGAGGAATTTCAGACGAACAACTCATGAACTTGAGGAAGCTGACAAGCTGTCCGTTGGGCTGCGCGCGAAGAAGCATATCAACATGGATGAGGTGAGTGAATGCTTGTGTAACATATTTTTTGGGAGATTATTGTTCATTTTAGCAGAATAGAGCAGAATTAGTTATGTTCTGTCATTGTTTTCCGAACTGTTTTTAACAGTTACCTTTCAAGTTTTGCATTTCTGATACGGTGGCCGCTGTGCTGT
>NW_015552553.1:360279-361798 GCF_001515605.1 Sinocyclocheilus anshuiensis
GTCAAATCGCACATCGTTAAAACAACAATTACGATATTATCGCAGACGATATATATCGCACACCCCTAGTTGTAGTATTTTTTTTTATCTGGATCTAAAATAAAGTTTACATTATCATAACTAGAAAATTAATGTTAAAAATTTTGAACTTAAGTTGAAAGCAAGTATTGTAAAGTCAAATGAACTTCAATAAAACAATTCAGCACTAGGCAAGATTTAAATTAGTGAGTTGAAATGACTTGTACTTTTAAGTTGCTTTAACTTAAAATGTTAAGGCAGCCACAAAACTTACATTTTTAAGTTGAAAGGGGTGAAAATTTTTTACAGTGTATTCATCAAAGAATCCTGAAGAAAGTATCAAGGTTTCAACAAAAATATTAAGCAGCACAACTGTTTTTAACATTGATAATAATAAGAAGAAATGTTTCTTGAGCACCAAATCAGCATATTACAATGATTTCTAAAGGATCATGTGACACTGAAAATTTAAATAATTTTTTTTTTTTTTACAAAATTAAAAAAAAAATATATATATTAAAGTTATTTTAAACTCCAACAATACTTCCCAATATTACTGTTTTACTGTGTTTTTTGGTTAAATAAATGCAGCAATGGTGAGCATATGACATTTCATTAAAAAAAAACGTATCACACTTATCAAGTTTTGAACAGTAGTGTATATCTGTCAGGATTATGGACTATTCTGTGTGTGTTTTTGCCCCTGTGACCCAGTTTCTTCCTCATGTTGATTGTGTTAATTTGATTTCAGGCGTGTCTCGTTCCTCCCCAATTATCCTGCCTTTAAAAGCCCTAGTCCTTTCAGTGCTTGTTTGTTGAATCAGTAGGCACGTTTCCATTACAGATTTGTGCAAAACTTTGGCGATATTTTATAAATGTCGATAAAAAAGTATTGCAAAATGACGGCATTTCCATTAACCAATGTTACGAGACTTAAACGTAACCTTTTGCCTCTCGCGATAAGTCATGGCAATGGATTTTGGTGGGATTTTGGCTATATTTATTCAAAGAAGGTGTATGCGTGTAGCTTTACAGAAGCAGCACAGAGAGCTGTCCTCCTTGTTCTTGGTTTTCCTGTGTATCATTAAACACTGTGTTATTCAAGTACTCCTCGTTTCCTCGTTCCTTGCTCCCCGAGTGAATTGTGACAGAAGACCCGACCCAAACAGTTACCTCCGTTTGTACCCTACGTTTTGTTTCTCTTTTTACTCAGTTTTTTTGTTTCTGTTGTGTGCCCTATGGATCCCCTCCGTCGCCCCAAATTCATCCTCCTGCTGGAGCAGGGGGAGAATTCGCTCGAGGGTCATACCAGACTGTTTCTGGCTGTGGCCCATCTCACCACCTATCCGGACGACACGCTGTGCGCGTTCTACGACGCCAGCCTCAGCACTGCGTGCAGAGCACCGTCGTCCGAAAATGGCCCTCGAGCTGAATTCACCGCCTTTGTGGAGTGGACACTGGCGAGAAATGGATGTCCGTTCCCCGCCGGTTCCCAGGAATT